>NC_066582.1:272699608-272999608 GCF_024323335.1 Lathyrus oleraceus
TCTGACCTCTTTAGCTTCCTTGTTTGTTCCAAGGTTGACCACTTCAACTGATTCCTCGTGTGATTGGATTACCTTCGACTCTTTCTTGAGTAGTCGTGCTAACTCTTTTGGGAGCTCGCAATCTTCATCACAATCTTTGTCAGAGTGATTAGTCGGATTAATGAAGTCATATGGGACCACAACATAGTTGTTATTGATGGTAATCGAGGGTGATCTGCACGATTCAGGCTTCATGTTTTTATTTGTATGAAAGGGAGAAAAATGATTTGAAAAAATTTAAATAAAAAAAAACATTGTCATTTTTCTTTTTAGTGAAAATATAAAATGAAAGACAAAGATCATAAATTTGAGTGTGAAATATGGTGATTTTCATTAATTTCATAAAAGGGAAATTCAACGGGGGCCCTACAAATGATTCCCCCGTGCCTTAGGAACGACATGGGTTTTTTTGATTAAGAAAAACAAAAACAAGGAAAATTACTTCTCGGTTATTGTCACTTTGGGTAATTCCAACATGGTCCAATTGGTAGCACCTCTTCCTTTGGTCTTTTTGAAGATCAGTCTTGCATCTTCGTCTTCATCAACCTCTTCCAGGGCACATACATGGCCAGCTATAAGGTGCCCAACACTTGAGAAGTAATATGATAATGGGGGCACTTGTCCCTTTTCAGCTATTGGCATTGTCTTCTTCAAGTTTTGGTAATTGTATCCTAATCCGGAGCGATATTTGTTGTTAGGCAGATCAAGAATTCTTCCCCATCCTACAGGATGTCCACTCCTTATGACGGTCAAAGCATCTCCGAGGGAAGCCTTTGGAAATTCATCATTTTTCAATTCATCCCTTATAGAGCAAACCACTTCAACATTGACAATTTCAAACGATTGAAATGAGATTTCCTCTAACTTCCCTTCTCCTTCTATGTATCGGAACAATGCCATATGGCTCACCACAATGTCCTCTTCACCTTCCACAACTACCAGTTTGCTGTAGATAATAAATTTCAGCTTTTGGTGGAGTGTTGAAGTAACGGCTCCAGCCGAATGAATCCATGGTCGACCAAGTAAGCAACTATAAGCTAGGTGTATGTCCATCACAAAGAAGGTAATGAAGAAAGTGTGGGTGCCAATTTTGATGGGAAGATCTACTACACCGATCACGGTCTATCTCGACCCATCAAATGCCCTTACTATTAGCTCAGATGGTTTCATCACAAATCCTTCGATGGTCAGATTTGCAAGAGAACTTTTGGGCAACACGTTGAGAGAGGAACCAGTATTCACCAAGACTCTTAATAATACAATATCTACACACTCAATGGAGATGTGTAAGGATTTGTTATGGTTACTTCCCTCGGGGGGGGGGGGGGGGGGGCTCTTCATCACTGGATCCCATAATCATACTGGTAGTTATGTTGTTGACTACTCCCTCGAATTGGCACATGGAGATCTTCTGCGATACGTGAGCAGCTTTTAGAAAATTGACCAAGGCATCATGATATGCTTCGGAGCATATATGCAGAGATATTATAGAGATCTTTGATGGAGTTTGGTTGAGTTGTTCAACCACTCGATAATCACTTCTTTTTATGATGCATAAGAATTTATCTACCTCAGTGGTTGGTAGAGAATCCTGCCTCTACTAGGCATTATCAATCTGTTTGCCTTTGTCTTGGGCCAAAGGACCGCTATTATCAGTTGGGAGAGACGTGGGAACGAATATTCTACCACTTCTAGTGCCCCCGTCGGTGGCTGCTATGCTGATTATTGGTTCGTTGGACGTCATTGGCTTTTCTTGCATCTTCTAACCATGGATATAGACTGTGGAGTCATACACCTAAGGGATTGCCTTTATGTTATTATAGGGAAACGACGTCGAGATTGTTATTACCATGGGAGTGATGGGAGTTGCTGAGAGGGTCATTTGAGAAAGATTGTATGGAATCTGCAAAGGTAGGACTTCATCATATGGTATTTCGAGAGTAGATACTTCTTCAATCGTGGAAGGGCGATCTATTAATAGAATCCCTTGGTCCATCAGGTTTTATATGGTGGCTTTCAAAATTTCACAATGTTGTGGGTCAATCAAACATTGTTCACAAGTGGTTGTACAAACTGGAAATGCATCACTTTTTATCAACATGTTATTGATTTCGATAAATGGAGTTTTCAATTCATCGACAAAGGTTACCAGTCTTCGTCTATTATCCATTTCTACCATGTTCATATTCATCTTGTTGTGAGGAGGCATATGATTATTGTTTATGTTCAGGCCGTTAGGCGCGAACGTAATTGCCTTTGAATCAATTAAGTCCTACACTTTGTACATCAATGCCTTACAGTTTTCTATAGAATGTTCAGGAGCTCCGAAGTGGAATTCACAACGGGAATTCATAATTTAGCCGGGAGGAAGAACCACTGGAGGGGGTCCTAGATCCCTTAATTTTAAGAGTGATCCTCTCAAAAGATATGGTAGAATGTGACTATAGGGCATCGAAACCGGATTAAACCTTCTTTCGGGTCTTCTTTGTCTTTGTTGCTCGTGGTGGTGGTGTATTGTGGTTGTTGTTGTTGTTGTCGTTGATAACATTCTTGTTATTGTTGAGGTTGTTGATAGTGTTGTTGTCATTGCTGATGTTGAACAGGAATAATGAAAGGTTGTTGTTATGATTGTGGAATGGGAGCCATAATGGCTACTTGTTGATAGGGAACACGGTATGTCAGAGTCCTAGTTCGGATTAATGTTGTTGGTCTCTCCTTCTCTCTTTTTTCCATAGGATACATACGGTTTCTTCACCATGTCAGAGGTACTTGCGGAGTTCTTGATTTTACGCAACTTGATCATGTTCTCAATCCTCTCGCCAGCCAAAACTAGGTCAGAAAAGCCTAAGGATGTACTTCCTACCATCCTGTCGAGATATGGGCCTTGCAAGTTACCCATGAACATGTCCACCAACTCTTGTTCAAGCAATGGAGGATATACTCTGGCTACTAGATCTCTCCACCTTTGAGCATACTCCTTGAAGGTTTCCTCAGACTTTTGCAATAGATTTTTCAACTGTGTGCGATTCGGTGCCATATCAGTATTATAATGATAATGTTTGAGGAACACTTCAGCCATTTCCCTCCAGCTGCAAATATGGGTATTTTCCATCTGCATGTACCAGTCCAAGGGCGTTCCGCTTAAATAATCTTGAGAGAAGTGCATCAAGAGTCGGTCGTTATTCGAGTAGGCGGCTATCTTCTGACAGTATGCTCTAATATGGGTTCTGGGATCGATGACTCCCTTATACTTCTCAAAGTCGGGGACTTTGAATTTGGCAGGGATAATCACACCTGGAACCAAGCATATTTCGGCGACATCGAGGCCTAAGACATTGGGACTTTCCATCGCCTTTAGCTTTTCTTCAATGGCCTTGACTTTCTTCTCCATATCGTTAGTTGTGGGACAAAAAGCTTCGTACAGGGAAGCAAACCTAATGTTGAAGAAAGCATTATGTTGATCGTCTATCTCAATGACAGGGGGATGGAGAGTAAGTGGAGGGACACCGCCGAGTTCACCTATATGAACTGAATGGTTGCCTTGAGGAGGAGGAACTGGAGTCTCTACCACATGAGGAATATGAGGATTAGCAGCATGAGCATGCTGATTCATTTCATCCTACATTTTATCCATGATTTCTTGTCCTCTAGCGACTTCCTAAATTGTCTCCATCAGTTGCCTCATTTGGAACCTCACTTGAGACATTTCTTCTCTGAGCACGAATTGGTTTTGTTCGAGTTGATCCATGATGGCTTGCTGATGTCGGCATGTGTTATATCGGGAGGTCAGTTTGGAGGCGTCAATGCTGATCAAGGAAAAGGGTGGATGGATGATTTTTATTTATTTTATGTTTTGAAAATGCACATGATGCATGAATGTCTATTTGTTTTTTTTGTTAACGCAAAGCTCTTTATTTATCCATGTTGTTTATTGCAAGAAATACTTAATAATTTACGTTTGCAATCAAAGATAAAGGAAAGCACACAGAGTGAATCACAAAAGATTTATTCATCCTTTGAAGGGAATCATACATATTACAAATACATGGAAATTGGAAAGTACAAGTGATGGCTACAAATAAGAAGACTAAATGTCGATCCTAAAAGTGACCCCTTGAGACTTGCGGAGAGCCTCAATATTAGTGATGAGCTCGGACATCGTTTTCTTGCAGAATTTGACGAAATGGTATACCTCTTCGGGGGTATTTTCTGGGCACATGATTAGATCAGCCTCCTTCAACTTATCGGGAAAGTCTTGGAGGGCATAGTTAGTCAGCACTGCCATATTGGTGTACTTGTCTCTCCACTCATTGTAGAGGGTTTGGAGGTTGTGGATGATCTTATCCATTTGAGAAATGGCAGCTTCGGCTCCATGACATCTCTCCTCCCAATATTTGTAGTTGTTTTGTAACCCCACATATGTCTGATCCTAGATTCCCATCTTCAGGTTCTTAATTTGCTTGCAAGCTCGTTGTAGCGGTAAATTCATGATCATCAAGCTATGGATAAGCTAGACATCAAATAACAAGAGTCGCCACCGCATTTTTATTGTTTCCAAGGGAAAAGGGAAAAAGTACGAACAAAATCCAAAAAGAAAGAAGTTTTCAAATCAAAACTAATAAAATGTCAGAGATTATAGGTAAGGGGGTTGGTTACACAGAGGGAAGGTGTTAGCACCCAAAGTGTCCTAGGTACTCCTAGGGAGTCCTTTTTGTGCGCATATGTATTTAGTACAAAAATGATGTTTACAAACAAATAGAATGGGGGGATGAGAAAAGAATTTATTGATTATATTTTTGTGTTTGGCAAGACCTTCAGTCTTGTGCCTACGTACCAACATAAAAATGAGGGATCAAAACCTCGTAGTTCATGATACCAATTTCAAAGTGGATGCATTGCTTTTAACAAAAATTAAGTTTGAAAGGCACAAAGCCCTAAAAATGGTTTGAGTGAATTAGTTCTTTTTTTTTGCTTTTCGAGAGTTTAAGTCAAGTATAGTTAAGTTTATTTACAAGTTTGATTTAAGAAAAGAAGTTTGAAAATGCAATGGCATAAGGCCACAGTTTCTATCTTTTTTTCAAAGTGGTCAAAGTTTGGAACAAAATAAGTCCAATCAAAGAAGATTTGAAAAGGGAAGGAGAGATTTTGAAATTACAGAAATGGGGAGAAGATGAAGAGACTAATCCTATGCACAAAATTAAAAGTTAAGAGTTGAAAAGATCTAACCAAATGGGTAGCAATCCAATAGACAAGAATGTCAATAGAAACCCAGAATTCCCTTGGACATTTAGAATTAAGAAACATACAAATACACAATTATATTATCTTGAAGAGCAAAGGCATCAAATAAAGATAACCACATCCAAGCTTTAGCCACTCCATGATCTTCTTTAAATTAGCCCATGTAACAGATGGATTCCATAAGTCACAGGTTCAAAATAACAGCTTTACAATGATTATGTTACAAATGAACTCAGAGGGATCTTGAATGATGTATCAGATGAAGTTTCAAATTGCAAGCACTTGGTTTCTCAATAAGTTCGCATTGGCCAAGTCCTTTAGCATAGGAATGTTGCCTAAGTTCTAAGTCCATTTGTCCAAGATCAAGCCAACAGTCCACACAAGAGTTTTTTTAGGGTTTTTTGTTGTTATTATGTACATTAATGGTCAAAGACCACACAAATAAGCAAAGTATACACAAACAAGATATATCACACAATATGGTCCAAGTGGACAAAGGAAAAATTGCATTAACATAAACAATTAGAATGGTATGAATAATGGCAAATGAATAAGGCTAAGATTAAATGACATTAAAGTAAATGGCTTGAAATTAAAAGTTAGTTGTTAATGAGTTAGAAGTTAGTATTGTTTTGCTTTTTTGCTTTTCATTTTAAGACATTCTTTGGAGAACACTCAACCCACTTATCACAAGCATGGATCCTTGATCCAAGACATCTTTCAAAGGAAGGAAAAAAGGCCAAGTTTCCATACAATACCATGAAATAGGGGAGACTGACAATCTAACTAACTAGAATGCTATGCCTTTTGTGTCACAAATTTAGCGCTATGTTAAGCAATCGTAATTGGACTTATGTAGAAGTCACAACTATTTGAGGCCAAGAAATAGAATTTTGGTGTTAATGCATGTTAGAGACATAGTATAATGGACTATGCTCATGAAACATACCACACACAAAAAGAAGTATGCAAAAGAAGTGGCCTAATCTCATCCGTACTCATGTTAATTTTTCAATCAACTAGCTTTAGGACTTTGAGATATCATAGGCCAAATGAGATGAATGCATAAAGAAGGGGAATGAGATGAAGAGGGACGGGAATGGATTAAAACTCAAATTGGTCAAAGGAGGACTTTTACCAAATTAATATCATCCATTCATTTTGGAAGATGGAATGTACATTCCATCAATCCCCTAAATCCAATGATATTAACTTGACAAAGTCAAATCAACCTTGACCAAGGCCCAACAACAAGAGTCAAACTCAAACATGGCAATATAATTGGTCTACAAAATTATTTGGCCAACAAAATTATTTGGCATTTATTCAAACTAAAAATACTAAAATAAGGCATTTAAATTAAATATGGTTTGTCAAATTCCTAAAACCTCATCAAAACACCAAATAAATGGCCATGAGATTTATCATAGGTCAAACAAGGTCAAAGGACCTTGGAGAAAAAATTTCAGAATTTTTAAAGACTTAAAAGTATTTTTAAATAATTAAAAACAAATTCAAAATCAATTAAATCATGAAAAATATTAATAATGATTCAAAAAATAATTTTAATTTAGAATATGAAATAGGAAATTATTTGAATTTTTTTGGTGAAACTCTCATATTTTTTGGATCAATATTAAAATTAATATGAATTAATGAAAATAAAAGGAATAAAAGAAAATCAGAAAATAGCAAAAAAAAACGTGGACCACTTGATCTCCCTCATTAATTGAGGTGGCAGATCAAGTGGTCCTCAGCTCGCTTTCCACCGTGGGCTTAAGTCAATGCGCCACAGGAATGGTAATCAGAACCAACGCGTGAGATTAAATCATTTTAAAAGGATCCTATGGTTGGAGACAATGCAACACACGGCCGGAGTTGTAGCTCCGGTGGACCTCACCGGACTGGTCCACCTTCAACCATCACCAAAATAAAAAGGAGGACATGATCCGAAAGAAAAAATAGCGTAGAGCACGAATCTGACCTTAATTTTAACTAACTCCACATATATAGAAAGATATGAGGAGTTGAATTTTAAGGTGTGTCAACTGAGTTGCTTCGATTTGACCTCTAAGACACTCAATCTTCTTGCCTACATTGGTAGGACTTCAGACAACCAAAGATCCAAGAGAATTGAGTGGAATTGAGAGAGAATCTAAGAGATGAAATTTTCTAGAAAATACCTTCAATGCAGGTATGGATTCACTTGTTCTTGCTTCGGATCGTGCTTGATCTTGCTCAGTATGCTTGCAGAAGTAGATTAGAATGCACAAAATGTCTTGGATCCCTAGAGTTTTGAATCTCAAAACAGTGAGATTCAAACTCAATTTCCAAAGGAAATTCTCAGGATTATCCTCTCAAATGGAAGGGTTTGGTGTTTGGGATCAGAGCTGGCACGAAGGAGTCCTCAATTCTGAGCATAGGGAGCTATATTTATAGCTGAATCACATGATATTTGCACCTTACCATTGAGTTTCCAAAATTGGCAATGAGTGAAGCATGTGTGCATGGGCGTGTACAGGCCCATGAGATCATTCCATTTGATCCTTAATTGAGTGTGAACAAGTCTGAAATCAAATTGGAGTGCTAGGCCATTGCACATGGAAGCTTGAAGTTTGATTTTTGCCAAATGATGATGCAATGTTCAAGCCATGTGCAACCCATTCAAACCTTGTCCAAAATGGATGAAATTGGACCTTTTAAAAAGGTTAGATCAAGAGGAACAACTTTCGTGTTCAACACTTTTCCATTTGAAGCTTGTATCATGATGAATTTTGAGGTGGAAGTTTGGAAATTTCAACATGTTGAATTTTTTTCTAAGTGTCAAGCCATATATCATAATATTCCACCTTGCTTAACTTTTTATGTGAGCTTCAAATGAGAAAAATGTCTTTGTCAAACTTGTATCTCTTTAAAATAAATTTAAAATGGTCACTAATTTCATGTCATTTGGATTTTAAATGATAGAGTTATGCATTTTTGAAGTTTGGAAAAATCACTTGTTCAATGGTATAGGTCAAGAATGACCTATAATGTAACCTCATATCACATGCTCATAAAAGTTGAATTATCTCTCACTCCAAACATCAAAGTTAAATTAGACATCTTGAATTTGATTTTTCAACTTGGAAATCTTTCATCTAATAAAAATTGAGGAAGTTATGGCCTTGGGAAGTTGACTTTCAAATTAGGGTTTAGACAAAATGACCTATAATGTTTCAACATAGAAAATGATTTTCCAAGCAAAACTAGCTCTAGGTCTCAACATGAAAGTTGTTTGTAATGTACTTTAGAGTAACTTTAATCTTGGAATAATTTTCATATGGTGAAAATTGTAGGAGATAGGGTCTAGGGAGACCCAGTTTTGATGAGATGAATTCATCTAGCCAACCACCATCAACCAACTTGCTAACCTTCAATTCTTTGGACTTTCTAGGCTCATGGTAGACCATATATACATAATATGATGAATTTTTTAGTGTCCCTTGAGAAATTTGATCAATTGGTTAGATAGCTTGTTGGAGAAGTTACTCAAGATACTCAATCAAACTAGGGTTTCCAAGGCAAATCACTTCCAAACTCTTGAAGAATACTTGATTAATATAACATGTAGGAATCAATGGAACTCATATATGATGCTTATACCTATTCTTGGATCAATTCATGGTTGTGCTTTTTGTCTTGAGGGTCTCAAACCCTAGACATGAACTTGATAAATCAATGGTGATCATGCCTTACCTACAAAAGAGTTAGGCAAATACAAAGACATATTTTTAGTATTTTGGTTAGTAAAATGATAATAGACAAGTATGATACAATCACATGGTGCTTGGTGATCTCTCCCAAAACAAACCCAATGAAAGAGGGGTAAAGAGGATGCCAAAGTATGATCCCAATGCTAATGCTTATGATGAAATTGCATGAGGGATCTTAGGGTCAAATTTGGGGTCTTACAGCTGCCCCTATTTAAGGACATTCTAACCGAGGAGGCGAAGGTTAAAATCTTCATGTCGACTCAGTAGAATGGGCTTAAATAACAACATATAGAAACAAATTTTGGTCCCTAAGAGACTTCATGATTCATATGATATGAATGCAAAAGTTAATGCTCTGTGGGGAAATATTGCAACAAAGGAAAAGAAATCAGAGAGACTGAAAATCCGCAGGAGTATAATATATTCCGTAAGGAAAACTCACTGGGGAGACAGAGACTCTAGGGGGATAAAAAGAGATATGCGTAGGCCAAGCTACGACTTAAAACTGTTGGGGTACCCGAGGAATTCCATACAAAATGAAAAAGACTCAGTCGGGGAACAAAAATATCTGCAGGGGATACGAGTAAGTCAGGATAAAATTGAAGTACTTGAATCATGCAGGGAAAATGATTTCGCTAAGGAAATGCGCACTCAACTCAACTGGGGAAGCAATAAACTTCAACACAGGAGGAGCATAAATCTATTATCTACTACCTATTAATGGGTGAGGAGATAATACAGATCTGACAAAGAGGACATCCGTCATCGATTAGGATGAACATATCAAGGATGACTAGCTGGGAACCAACAGAACGGAATATTCATTATTGATTACTGGGTAAGAATAACCTTGCTGGGGAAAAACTGCAGAAAATAGGATTTACAACTACCAGTTACTGGGCAGAAGACCAAAGATGAGAATATTCGTCACTGGTTAAGATGAACATATCAAGGATAAACTCAACAGGGAAGAAAATCCGTCATCGGTTAAGATAAACATATCAAGGATAAACTTGCCTGGGATTGTCAAGGAGGATACCCCTCATCGGCTAAGATGAACGTATCAAGGATAAACCAACTGAAAAAAAGATGGGAATTACATCTATTGTATACTGGATAGAAGACCATCAAAGAGAAAATCCGTCACCGATTAGGATGAACATATCAAGGATAGACTCTGAGAGGAGAGAAAATAGGAATTACATCTATCAGTTACTGGATAGAATACCAAGAGAGAGAATCCGTCACTGGTTAAAGTGAACATATCAAAGATAAACTCTGCGGAGGGGACAAAAACAGGATTTACAACTACCGCTTACTGGGTAGAAGACCGCAAAGAGAAGAAAACCCGTCATCGGTTAGGATGAACATATCATGGATTAACTCTCTAGGGAACAAGAATATGGATTACAACTACCTTTTACTGGGTAGAATACCAAAGGTGAGAATATCCGTTATTGGTTAGGATGAACATATCAAGGATAAAACTCAGGCAGGGGAGAGAAAGATATTTGTCACCGGTTAGGGTGAATATATTAAGGATATACTTCCCGGGGAATCAGATCCATTGGGGACTCTATTGAGGAGAAAACATGGATACTTTTGCCATGTATTAGGCAAGAAGTAACAAACTGCAAACTAAGAAGAATATTACCAGCTACTGGGTAATAAACTCTTAGGAGGCTCGGAGCCTCTATCTAGGTAAGAGCTAGAAAGAAATAGTCAATCAAGATTCAACCCAATGAGGACATAACTCAAGGGGAGTGATTCCATCCAGATAAACAACTGGAAAGGAGACTTAAGTAATAATCATCCACGAGGAACAACTCAGCGGGGAAGAGGAGAAAGGTTAAAGTCTTTCTGCCTAAGGGGATGACGCTCTACAATTTGAGGGAGGACAGACACCGCAATTTGTATGGGGATAAAGTACCGCCATACAGAGAATGAGAATCTCAAATCGACAAATCAAACAAATATGATGGTGCCAATATGAAATTATGAAATTATGAAATTATATGAATGTATATGTATATGATGATTATGCTGACAAAACGATCACAAAGGATACAAAGGTGTCGCAAAGAATTTGAATCATCGGTACAATCCCCGGTCAATCCACAAAAAGAGGGAGACAACTGCTGGAGAACAGAGAAATCACAAACCAAAGGCTCATATCTAGCCGAAGGAGGAGATCTGCTGAGGAGAGGCGAAGTCATCAAGCTTGCAGGGAATTTTAGGTCAACACCATATCAAATGGGAGATAACTATGCAGAAGATAAACACAAATAGCTGCTCAAAAACCATGAGGGAACTCTGACTGGGAGCGAGTCGGATGACGACTGGTGGGGAAACCAATGCGATCTACTAGGGAAAAGATCTTACTCTGCTGAAGATCAACCCTTTTAGGGAATACAGAAACACTGTCGGGGAAATAACATGCCGCAAGGTACTGAATTAACCAGCTTAGTTGGGAAAAAGAATTGGAACTCCGCTAGGGAACAAACACTCCACAGGGGGACCGGAACAACACAAATAACTAGGAACACCCGAAGGATTAACTTCTAGGGGAACCTCTGATGTTTAACACTTAAGGACTTGATGCTCTTGAAGTGCTGTTGATACTTTCTTTTTAATTGCTTTGAAAAATTCTTGCTTTTATATGTTTTTGAGAAAAAAATGATTTTGATTAAAAAAAATAAAATTTCAAAATGATCATAATAAAATTTAAACTATTGGCTGAAGTAAATAAGAGTAGAAACAATTGGATAAAAGCTCAACTTTATTTAATGGGATGGTAGTCTGTAAATGACAAGACTCCATGGATTTTTACAAAGTTGAAAATAGTAATTTACATGGAAAAGGTCTACATTGAATACAAATGATCTTTAATCCTTCTACCAGCTCTTTGATATCCACTGTGCTCTTGACCGCTACTGGGATGATGAATCGACGTCAACCCTTGTGCTCAACAAAGTTCTCCAAAATTTGACGATCAACAGAATGCAGTTACTTGCCATAATCCCTAATTTTTGCATAAGTTGCCCCAAGGTGGGGTACTCAACTTATCGGGAAATTTTTCTGTTTTTTATGTCTCTAATTTTTGCCTGGATCACCCTTTCGGGTTTTCAATCCATCGAGACGCTCCTTTTTTGCCTAAGTCGCCCTTTCGGGTTTTCAACTTAGCGAGCTATTCTTTTCTTTTTAGGAGAAGTATTTCTTGACTGCATCTACGTTCACATGACGAGTGAACTCTTCCCCATCCATAGTTGTAAGAATCAAAGCACCGCCTGAAAAGGCCCTTTTAACAACATATGAGCCTTCATAATTAGGAGTCCATTTTCCCCTAGAATCTATTTTGAACGATAGAATCTACTTGAGCACAAGGTCACTTTCTCTGAACACACGAGGTTTGACCTTTTTATCAAAAACTTTCTTCATTCTCTACTGATATAACTGACCATGACACATGGCAGTCAATCTCTTCTCTTCAATCAAATTCAACTGGTCAAACCTAGTCTGACACCATTCAGCCTCAGTCAACTTGGCTTCCATGATCACACGCAATGAAGGAATCTCAACCTCTACGGGAAGCACTGCTTCCATACCATACACAAGAGAGAAAGAGGTTGCCCCTGTTGAAGTGCATATGGATGTACGATACCCATGCAAAGCAAATGGGAGCATCTCATGCCAATCCTTATATGTGACAACCATCTTCTGGATAATCTTCTTAATGTTCTTGTTCACAGCTTCGACAACTCCATTCATCTTAGGTCTGTAGGGAGAGGAGTTATGATGTGCAATCTTGAAGTCTTTGCAAAGAGCTTCCACCATATTGTTATTCAAGTTTGATCCATTATCAGTAATGATCTTACTTGGCACACCATAAATGCATATGATCTGATTCTTGATAAACCTCACAATAACTTGCTTGGTTACATTTGCATACGATGCCACTTCAACCCATTTGGTGAAGTAGTCAATTGCCACCATAATGAAACGATGTCCATTCGAAGCTTTGGGTTCAATCATCCCAATCATATCAATTCCCCACATGGAGAAGGGTCATGGGGAATAAATAACATTCAAAAGTGTCGGAGGAACATGAATCTTATCAGCATAAATTTGACACTTGTGGCATTTCTTCACAAATTTGCAACAATCGGATTCCATTGTCAGCCAATATGAACCTGCTCGCAACATCTTCTTTGCCATTGCATGTCCATTGGAATGAGTACCAAAGGAACCTTCATGCACTTCAGTCATCAACAAGTCTGCTTCGTGTCTATCCACGCATCTGAGCAAAACCATGTTGAAGTTTCTCTTGTACAGTATATCACCATTCAAGTAGAAATTACCAGCTAATCTTCTCAAAGTCTTCTTATCTTTCACGGATGCCCCAGGCGGGTAAATCTGACTTTGGAGGAAACATTTGATGTCGTAATACCACGGCTTCTCGTCTTTGATCTCTTCAACAACAAACACATGATCTGGCCTATCAAGATGCATCATAGACAAATTGGGAACTTCATTATAATACTTCACTACAATCATTGACGTCAATGTTTCAAGAGCATCTGCCATCCGGTTCTCATCTCGAGGGATATGATGGAACTCAACCTTTGTAAAGAAAGTTGAAATCCTCCTCACATAATCTCTATATGGTATTAAATTGGGTTGATTTGTCTCCCATTCACCCTTGATCTGATTCACCACCAAAGTTGAATCCTTAAAGACATCCAAATACTTGATTCTGAGATTCATGGCCTCTTCAAGCCCCATAATGCAAGCTTCATATTCTGCCATGTTGTTTGTACACTTGAAAGTCAATCTAGCTGTAAATGGTAGATGCGTGCCTTGAGGAGTAATAATCACTGCCCCAATGCCATTTCCATATTGATTAACAGCTCCATCAAATACCATGCCCCAACGGGAACCAGGTTCTGGCCCTTCTTCAAGCAATGGTTCATCACAATCTTTCATTTTCAAGTAAAAAATCTCTTTATCAGGAAAATCATACTACACTGACTGATAATCTTCAATTGGTTGGTGAGCCAAATGGTCAGCCAAGATACTACCTTTAATCGCTTTTTGAGATCGGTATTCGATATCATACTTTGATAACAACATCTGCCAACGGGAAATCCTCCCAGTTAAAGCAGGCTTCTCAAATATATATTTGATTGGATCCATTTTGGATATCAACCAAGTGGTATGATTTAACATATACTGATGCAGACGCTTAGCAGCCCAAGCCAATGCGCAACAAGTCTTCTCAAGCATAGAATACCGAGTCTCACAGTCGGTGAACTTCTTACTGAGGTAGTAAATTGCAAATTCTTTCTTTCTAATCTCGTCTTACTGACCAAGAACACAATCTATACTATCTTCAAGCACAGTCAAATACATGATCAACGGTCTTCCTTCAACAGGTGGAGACAAAATCGGAGGTTCAAGCAAATACTCTTTGATACTGTCAAAAGCTTTCTGGCAGTCTTCGGTCCAATCACAAGACTGATCTTTCCGAAGAAGCTTGAATATAGGCGCACATGTGGCAGTCATGTGGGAAATGAATCTGGAAATATAATTCAAGCGGCCGAGAAAACCTCTGACTTGCTTCTTAGATTTGGGCGCAGGCATCTCTTGTATTGCTTTGACCTTGGCAGGATCAACTTCAATACCTTTCTCATTGACAATAAAGCCCAACAACTTACCAGAATGAACACCAAAAGTACACTTATTGGGATTCAAGTAGAGTTTATACTTTCTCAAACGCTGGAATAGCTTCAACAAATGCTCAACATGTTCCTCTTCATAAATTGATTTAGCAATCATGTCATCGACATATACTTCAATCTCTTTATGCATCATATCATGAAAAAGAGTAGTCATTGCTCTTTGGTAAGTTGCACCAGCATTCTTTAGACCGAAAGGAATCACTCTATAACAGAATGTTCCCCAAGGTGTAATGAACGTGGTCTTCTCCATATCTTCGGGTGCCATCTTGATCTGATTATATCCGGAAAATCCATCCATAAACGAAAAGACTTTGAATTTAGAAGTATTGTCTACCAACATATCAATGTGTGGCAGAGGGAAATCATCTTTCAGACTGGCTTTATTCAAATCTCTATAGTCAACACACATGCGGCCTTTTCCATCTTTCTTCGGCACAGGCACAATATTGTCCACCCATTGCGGATACTCAGCGGTCATAAGGAAACCGACATCAATCTCTTTCTGCACTTCCTCTTTGATCTTCACAGCCATATCAGGATGTGTTCTTCTCAACTTCTGCTTGACTGGCGGGTATTCTGGCTTCAACGACAATCTATGCTCACAATCTCAGAATCCAAACCAGGCATGTCTTGATAGGACCAAGCAAACACATCTGAATACTCTCGAAGAAGATCAATCAACCCTTTCTTGACATCTGGACACAGTCGAGACCCAATCTTGACGTCCTTCACATCATCCTCGGAATCCAAGTTGACTAACTCGACCTGCTCTTCGAACGGTTGAATGGTCTTCTCATCTTGCTCAAGAAGACGAGATAATTCATCACTCACTTCTACGTCACTTTCCTGCTTGACCTCAAACACAGGGAATTCAAAATTTGGAGAAGGAGAAGGATCATTGTATTCAATGGGGTTAGGAGCCAACCTGCATAATGATTTGATATTTTGATTTTAGAGAAGTGAATTTGTGACCAAATATTATGCAGATGTACAATTATATTGTTTATTTATGTTTTTTGTGATTACCATTTTCAGAATAAAGCAAAAAGTAAAAACAAACATCATAGATGTGGATGAATAGAATTAATTTTATTAATGATCAATTTGGAAATGCCCAGACAATGTTCACTTCTCCCTTAGGCATACGAGAAGGATTTTAAAAACATATAAAAGCAATTACTTAGATCGATGCAAAATAACAGGAATATCAACAGCAGTCCAATTATCGCAAGCCTTTCCATGTGTCACAAAATTGGTGCAGTCTTCCACTTCGTCATCTTCTACACATCAACTAAGTGTTGTTCATTGCCATGAATGAACCCTCCGCTACGGAAGCTAAGTTGCATATCTTCAGACCTTGCAGTTGATGAACCTTTTTGGAACCCCAAACCGGTTCTGCCTTTGTTGTCAGAGACCTCTACCATGCGCCCCCACTGATCAACATTGCCTTCTTCCACAATCTTCTTAGCATCTTTCAATGAGGACATATGTGCCCCAACTCTCTTTTCAGTAGCAATAGATAAGGCTTGGAACGGAGTTCCAAACTCATCCTTAGATTCAATGTAAGAGAAAGATGACAAATGGCTAACCAACAGCGCTTTCTCTCCACCGACAATCACAAGCTTGCCATTCTTCACAAATTTGAGTTTCTGGTGCAAAGTGGAGGTAACAGCTCCTGCCTCATGGATCCATGGGCTTCCCAACAAGCAACTGTAGGCCAGGTGTATATCAATTACTTAAAAAGTAATCTGAAAATCACTCGGACCTATCTTAACTGGAAGGTCCACTTCACCAATAACTGTCTTGCGTGAACCATCAAAAGCCTTGACGATTACACCATTATACCTCATAGGAGCTCCTTAGTATGAAAACTTTGACAGAGTTGACTTCGGAAGCATATTCAGCGACGACCCGGTGTCAACAAGCACATTTGACAAAGCATCCTCTTTGCAATTTATAGAAATGTGCAAAGCCAGATTATGATTTCTTCCCTCCTTAGGGAGTTCTTCATCACAGAAGCTAAGATTATTGCAAGAAGTGATGTTAGCCACGATATGATCGAATTGGTCCACTGTAACATCATGTTCTACAAATGCTTGTTCCAGAACTCTCTGCAGTGCTTCTTTGTACGCTTCAGAATTCATGAGCAGAGATAACACTGAGATCTTTGAGGGGGTTTGGAGCAGCTGCTCCACCATATTGAACTCACTCCTTTTAATCAAATGAAGTACCTCATCATCATCGTTGGCCTTCACATCGCTAGATTCACCAGACTTACCCTTTGAAGCACCAATTGGATCTACAACAGGAACTTCCACCTTCTTTCCAACAACTGATTCCTCCTTATCTCTTGGGAACACCAGCCCAAACACACGACCACTACGGGTCACCTTGGTAACATCAGCAATGCTCACCACAGAGCTAGTCGTAGGCAACAGGACTTCTTGACCATCTTCTATCATTGTAGCATTATACCTATACGACACAGCTTTATCAGATTAATACGGGATTTGACCCGCTAACTGTACTGAATTACCTATTGCTGACATTGTTACTGTTACTGATGTCGTACTGAATTACCAATCTCTCTGGCTGCTTGAAAATGGACACTATGACATTCATATTTTCATCTACATGACGGGATTGAACAATCTGAATCATGCCTTCATCCATCAATTGCTGGATGTCCTTTTTCACAACTTCATAACCCCTCGGGTTAACACTGCAAACAGCACAACCATCATGGTCATGCTCACAATCACTTACCAAACAAACATCTTTATGCATCTGCACCAAGGATCTCCTAATAAAACGCACATCAAAAACTTTAAACTCACCAGGACAACCATCCACCATATTCACAGAAGAGTTCCCATGAGCGGGCAAAAGATTTGCTTTCACGTTCAGCGTACAGTCTTCGAAAGACACCATTCCATTCTTCATCAGCTTCTGAACCTCATACTTGAGCGGATAGGAGTTCTCGATATCATGTCCAGGTTCTCCTTGATGAAAAGCACAACGGAGCTCAGGTTTGTACCACCATGGAAGTGGTTCCGGAATCTGCGGCGGGTTTCTTGGTTGGATCAGGTTCTTCAGAACCAAAGACGGGTATAATTCTGCATAAGACATAGGAATCGGGTCGAAAGAGACCTTTTTCCTCTCAAAGTTTTGTTGATGATGATTGTTGTTGGTATTGTTGTTGTTGTATGTGTTCGTTTGTTGTTGCGGTTGTTGTTGTTGATGTTGTGGTTGTTGAACTGGTGTTGATTGTTGATTAGAAATACCGGGATAACGGAAGATACTTGATAATGATGTTGACGGGATGATTGATTCCTTCTGATCTGAGGCCTCCTCTGCTTCCCACTGCTTATTGCATTTGCTTCGTTGTCCTTTTTTTTGCTGAAATTGGTGTCACATCTCTTTCTTGTTGATGCCTCATCCTTCGACAAACGTCCCTCTCAGACTCCTTCCTCAAGCCTCATCCCCATGTTTACCATCTCAGTAAAGTCACTGGGGGCACTAGCAACCATTTGTTCATAATAAAATGAACTCAGAGTTTTCATAAAGATCTTTGTCATCTCTTTTTCCTCCAAAGGAGGAGTGATCTGGCAGCCAATTCCCTTCATCTCTGTGTATACTCTTTAAACGTCTCCTTATCTTTCTGAGACATAGACCTCAGCTGGTCTCTATCGGGCGCCATGTCCACGTTGTACTTATACTGCTTGACAAAATCCTCTCCCAGGTCATTGAAAGTACGAATGCTGGCACTATCCAACCCCTTTATACTTTTCAAAGTCAGGCACTTTGAACTTCACCGGGATCTTGACGTTGGGCACTAAACACAACTCAGCAGCACTCTTTCCAAACAAGTCCTTACCTCTTAGTGTTTTCAATTCCTTGCGCAGCTCAAGAAACTGATCTTTCATTTCATCCATTTTCTCGTAGACATCCGGACCCTCAGACGGCTGGAGTGATAAATGGTGTCCTCTACACGAGGTAAGGTGTGCACAACGGGAGGTGGCATAGACATGACCGGGCTAGATGTCGTCATGGAGGCAAAAGTAGGTGCAAATCCTTCAGGCATAAAGTTGAACGACATTCCCCAGGGGAATCCAGCAGGCATAGTAGGTGCAAAATGAGCGGTAGCAGCAGGCATGATAGAGGTAGCCACCTCTGAAATAACTGTCCTCGCAGGAGGAGTTGCAGGCGTTGGAGAAGCTTGGCTCTGAGCGGCAAGAACTGATTCCATCATGGCAGTGAAGGAGAATTGCGGTCCAAAACGCAGCAGAAATTAAAATTTTCTCCTTTAGAGATCCTTACGAATGGTCATGATCAGTGATAGAATATTTACCTCTTATGACGATTGAAACCTTTGGTGCAGATCTCTTGTGACGATCAAAACCTTTGATGCAGATCCACGGAGCGATCACGAATGTTGAACGATGACAACGTCTCTACTCAGTCCACACGAACGGATTCCTTCAATCTCAGTGCTAGCTGGTACGAATGAAGGCTTTGAGTGAGAGAGAGAGAGAGAGAGAGAGAGAGAGAGAGAGAGAAAACGAAATAATGCAACCGCTATGAATGCTTCTGCACAAGGGTTCTATTTATAGAACCGCTTGTGTGGGCTTCAAGCTAAAAAGCCCACTTAAGTGTATTTTGGCCCATATCTTATAATATGCCCAAAATCACTTAAGCCCATGGTACCTTACCATATTTCGTATTCTACTCAAGTACACCGTACCTTACGATGTTCTATAATTCACTTAAGGGCACCGTACCTTACGGTATTCCTTAGTTACTCTATCTCTCATCAATCCGTCCTTTGTGTGTGACCCTGTAGGTTTTCGTGACGTTGGCAATTATATTAAATCACGCATTTAACATAATAAACAGTGAGCGGTATCTAGCAACACATCACTGCTACCCAAGACACGAAAATGTCAAGTGATCTGACAATTCCTTCTGTGATAATACTTATGTGTATAATTTCCCTTTTGCCCTTATGTCTATATTGAACACAAGGCATAGACCGTGTCATCCTTGTCCAGTTCAATATTGGGCCCATAGACATTTATCCTATTATGAAGGATGGGCAAATTCCATCTAGGTCACTCATGTCCCTCAGCATGCTTCGTGGAGTACCCATCAATAGTCTTTATGGTTATCCAGTTACGGACAACGTTGGATCAGCAATAAAGCACTCGACTCTACATCTAGGGTCCATAGTGGTTTCAGGTCGAAGAGTGGTATACACCATTATCACCATGAGAATAACTTATGACACTTTTCATAACTTTCTATATAGTATTCTCATAGCGGGTCAATCCGGTATAAATATTACTCTTAATATTCATACCTATGTTTAAGACTTGATAACTCCTTATCCATGATCCATGAGATGTGATCATCAGTCTATATACATAATAGTCTTAATGCTTTAATGTCATCCCACTTCACAATAAAGCTCGACTACGGATACTTTAAGAATAGTATCCTTATGTTTAATGTGTTCTCATGATTAAGTCACACTTAATACATTAAACGGACTATCTATTCCAGGGACTTTACTAAACAAACGTAATAAAGAAAAAGCCTTTTATTATTAATAAATAATTCGATACAAGTACCAAAAGTATTGGCCTCTAGGGCTTACACCAACAATCTCCCACTAGCACTAGAGCCATTCAGGCATACCCTTAATACCCATAGATCTAGTATGGCCATCATGCTTCTGCTGCGCAAGAGGCTTTGTCAGTGGGTCAGCAATATTGTCAAGTGTAGGTACTCTGCATATTTTCACATCTCCTCTATCTATTATCTCTCGAATGAGATGATAACGCCTAAGTATGTGTTTGGATCATTGGTGAGATCTAGGCTCCTTGGCTTGTGCGATAGCGCCATTGTTATCACAATAGAGACAAATGGGATCCACAATGCTAGGAACTATGCCAAGTTCACTAATGAACTTTTTGATCCAAACAGCTTCCTTTGCTGCACTTGAGGCAGCAATATACTCGGCCTCGGTTGTAGAATCAGCAACTGTATCTTGCTTTGAACTTTTCCAGCTTACAGCGCCACCATTTAAGCAAAACACATAACCAGATTGCGATCTAAAGTCATCCTTATCCGTCTGAAAGCTAGCATCGGTGTATCCAATTACAGCCAACTCTTCCTGACCTCCATATATCAAGAATGAGTCCTTAGTTCTTCTTAAATACTTAAGGATATTCTTGACAGCTACCCAATGAGCATCACCAGGATCAGATTGGTACCTACTCGTTGCACTTAAAGCATACGAGACATCTGGTCGAGTAGATAACATGGCATACATGATAGATCCTATTGCAGATGCATATGGAATCTTATTCATGCGATCCCTTTCTTCCTTAGTTAAAGGGGATTGTGTTTTTGATAGACACAGGCCATGTTGCATAGGTATGAATCCTTTCTTGGAATCATGCATATTAAAGCGTCTCAACACTTTGTTTATGTATGTACTCTGACTTAGGCCAAGCAGTTTTTGTGATCTATCTCTATAGATTCTGATTCCTAATATATAGGCTGCTTCACCTAGGTCCTTCATAGAGAAGCATTTCCCCAACCAAGACTTTACTTGTTGTAGGGTAGGGATATTGTTTCCAATGAGTAATATGTCATCTACATATAATACCAGGAAAACGATCATGCTCCCACTAACCTTCTTGTAGACACAAGGCTCATCTTCGTTCTTGATGAATCCATATTGTTTTACTGTTTCATCAAAACGAAGATTCCAGCTTCTGGAAGCTTGCTTCAATCCATAGATTGATCTTTGTAACTTACATATCTTTTGGGCTTCCTCTAGTATGTCAAATCCTTCAGGCTGTGTCATGTACACATCCTCAAGAAGATTTCCATTAAGGAAAGCAGTTTTGACATCCATCTGCCATATTTCATAATCATGATATGCAGCGATAGCAAGTAAAATCCGAACAGATTTAAGCATTGCAACTGGTGAAAAGGTTTCATCATAGTCAATCCCATGAATTTGTTTATATCCTTTTGCAACCAGTCTTGCCTTATAGGTATGTACCTTACCATCCATGTCAGTCTTCTTTTTGAAGACCCACTTGCATCCTATAGGGTTAACTCCTACAGGAGGCTCTACCAAGGTCCAAACTTGGTTTGTGTACATAGAATCCATTTTAGATTTCATGGCTTCCAGCCACTTCTCAGACTCGGGACCAGTTATGGCCTCTTGGTAGGTCACAGGCTCATCTTGATCCATGAGTAATACATCACCTTGATCAGTTATGAGATATCCATATCTCTCAGGTAGTTGACGTATCCTGCTTGACCTACGCTGGTTTTGTTCTACTTGAGCAGGTTGCTCTTCCACAACTTCTTGTGTTTCCTGCTCTAATTCCTCCATAGGTGTATCTATGCTTTGTGATTCTTGAATTTCTTCAAGCTCTACTTTCCTCCCACTGGTTCCTTTGGAAATAAAATCCTTTTCTAGGAAAACTCCAGTTCGAGCGACAAACACTTTTCCCTCAGAAGGATTGTAGAAGTAATACCCTCTTGTTTCTTTAGGATACCCCACAAATAAGCATTTGTCAGATTTGGGCTCAAGCTTAGTTGAAATTTGTCGTTTCACATAAACTTCGCAACCCCAAATCTTCATGTAAGACATATGTGGTCTCTTACCACTCCATATCTCATATGGTGTCTTATCAACCTTTTTGGATGGAACACGGTTAAGTGTGAAAGTTGTTGTCAATAGCGCATGTCCCCAAAAGGAGTTTGGAAGATCGGCGTGACTCATCATGGATCGGACCATGTCCAACAGGGTTCGATTTCTTCTCTCAGACACACCATTCCATTGGGGTGTTCCAGGAGGAGTGAGTTGGGATATGATCCCACACTCTTTCAGATGGTCATCAAACTCTAGGCTTAAATATTCACCACCTCGATCTGATCGAAGAGCTTTAATATTCTTACCTAGTTGGTTTTGTACTTCATTCTTGAACTCCTTGAACTTTTCAAAGGACTCTGATTTGTGTTTCATTAAATACACATAACCATATCTACTGAAATCATCAGTGAATGTGATGAAGTACTGAAAACCTCCTCTGGCTGGTATGTTCAGTGGTCCTTATACATCAGTATGTATTAGGCCCAAAAGATCATTCGCTCTTTCACCTTTTCCTGTGAATGGAGACTTTGTCATCTTTCCAATTAAACAAGATCTGCATGTCTCATATGATTCATAATCAAAAGAGTCCAAGAGTCCATCTTTATGGAGTTTGGAAATGCGTTTCTCATTTATGTGGCCTAATCGACAATGCCAAAGGTAAGTTGGATTTAACTCGTTAGGTTTCATCCTTTTAGTATTAATGTTATATATAGGCATTTCGAGATCAAGGACATACAGTCCATTGCTCATTTGTGCAGTAGCATAGAATATATCATTCAAATAAATTGAGCAACAATTGTTCTTTATTATAAATGAAAAACCAAACTTGTCCAAACAAGAAATGGAAATAATATTCCTGCTAATTGCAGGTACATAATAACAGTTCTCTAACTGAATTATTAAACCACTAGGTAAAGTTAATACATAAAATCCTACGGCTAAAGCAGCAACCTTTGCTCCATTGCCAACTCGTAGGTCAACTTCACCTTTTGCCAAATCTCTACTTCTTTTTAGCCCCTGCACATTTGTACAAATGTGAGAACCGCATCCAGTATCTAATACCCATGATGCAGAAGTAGATAAATTTATTTCAATAACAAAAATTCCTGAAGCTGAAGTCTCTACTCCATTCTTCGTATCTTCTAGGTACTTTGGGCAGTTTCTCTTCCAGTGTCCGGTCTTACCGCAATGGAAGCAGGTGCCTGCCTTTGTTATGCCTCCACTAGGCTTCAAAGCAGCAACAGTGGGTCTGGGTTTGGCAACTTCCTTGCCTTTCCCTTTATCACCCTGCTTGGTAGGCCTTTTGTTCTGTCTCTTTCCATTTCCGATCATCAGAATGGACTTCCCTTTTGTCTTCAGATTCTGCTCAGTTGTTCTCAACATGCCTAGCAGTTCAGGAAGAGATTTATCCATATCATTCATGTTGAAATTTAGGACAAATTGACTGAATCTTTCTGGCAACGATCGCAAGATCAAATCAGTCGCAAGTTCCTTTCCGAGGGGAAAACCCAACCTTTCAAGGTTTTCCACATACCCAATCATCTTGAGCACATGGGGACTTACAGGGGCTCCCTCAGCTAACTTGCTTTGAAAAAGGGCTTTTGAAACCTCAAACCTCTCATGCCTTGCTTGCTCTTGATAGAGCAACTTCAGGTGTTCGATCATATCGAACGCTGACATGTTCTCCTGTTGCTTTTGCAATTCTGAGTTCATGGTAGCTAGCATGAGACATGCAGTTTCATTGGCATCATCGGCATGCTTCTTATAAGCATCTCTTTCTGCCTTAGGTGCAGAACTAGGAGGTTCCTCTTCAGGAACAGGAGTCTCCAAGACATACAGCTTTTTATCATGTTTGAGGACAATCCTCAGGTTTCGGTGCCAATCCAGGAAATTTGTCCCAGACAATTTTTCCTTGTCAAGGATTGATCGCAAGATGTTGTTAGAGATGTTTGTTGTCATGGTAATCTACATAAGAATTAATGAAAATATAATTATCATTGACATATTTAATTAGGCCTTTAATTAAATATGCTCCCACTATTTTACTCAAAACAAATTACCCTCATCATTTGATTCGGAAAATCCCGTTGCAAGATTTTCTAGTGGGTCGAGATCCATATTTCACTTTGTTCTAAGTCCGCGTAGGCGGATTACACAAAACTAGGTTATTTAGGTAGGAACTCCTTCCAATTGTATCACATACAACTCTCGAAAATTTCAGTTGGGTGAATAACTCTTTATTCCAATCCATCATATGGATCATTTCCAACTCTTGCTTCTAAACATATATAATCTTATTATAATTTATTTAGTTAAGTTTGACCCATTGTTTTAGCAATTGGATATTACAATTATCCCATCGCACCTTACTAATATAGAACATGCACCTCGCGTAGGCGAAACCTACATTATCCGATACTAGTCTTGATGAGTGCTAAAACTTGGAAAGCATAAACTTAATATTTAATTTGAGGGAATTGTAATTGTCATGATCTCACCGGCTTATTTATCATACAAATCGTCTCTCACATGCATCAACATACATTCACATGCATCAGCATACATACACATGCATCAACATACATACACAATGAAACAGTTATGGCCCCTAGCGCAATTATTCTCCCAAGCCAATGAGAGAACCTAAGCTAACCAAATAACGATCTAAGCTTCTCCAAGCAAGACTTTCAAGGTTGTCCTCCTTTAATATTGAATTCTTCTCTAAGCTTCTCCAAGCAAGATCTTCAAGGTTGTCCTCCTTTGATATTGAAATCTTCTCTTTCTTCATAACATTGTCTTCTTCTCTTTCTTCATAACATTACATTCCAGAAGAAACTCGTTTTACATACGAGGGTTTGAGATGAGAAAAGAAGTTACATTAAGAGATCAAAAGGAGAGGCACGGCACGCAGGTCGTATTTAAAAACCCAAAACAAAATGAAGGAAGACTAAGGCCATAACTGATCACAACAGGGCAATAATAACAAACATATTATTATTATTATTAATTTTTAATTCCTTTAATTAATTAAAACAAATTAAATCTCGGCGACCAATCACACTACGCAGAGTTAGCCGGGGGTTCCGCTGCCCTGTCCAAAAATTTTAATGAACAATTCATTTGAAATGGACATTATTTTGCATCAACACAACCCTTGCGTAGTCACAAAACAGAAACCCCAAAATTTTGACTCTGTGAGTGTGACGACCGTCACAGGCAATTTTGGATCTGTGAGTGTGACGACCGTCACAAAGCATGTGACGACCGTCACAGGCTTGTTACGACCGTCACGGGCTTGTTACGACCGTCACGCATTCAGCTTGTTACGCTCGTCACGAGCTTCACGCGGCCAAAATAACAGAACTTTGAAACAGTCTACAGACCTCTTCCAAAAGCCCTAAATTCACAAATTTTTTACGGCACAACCCTTGCGCCGTCACCAACCCTAATGCGCCAATTTCAGACCATCAAACACACCTCGATTGTTGATTCAGTATGATTGATCAACAGGTCATTGCTTCACCATACTAATGTCGGATTCCGAAGCAAATGACCATTGATCGCTCAAAGGAAAACAACCACTTAGTGTTTGAATGAACGAAACAGAAACAGTATATCACATATACCGTACTTTGCATTAGGATTACTTATATCATATATAAGTTGATCGGTCTCAATTGCGTAACCTATGGACGATCGATGTATCGCTGCTTCACCATACTAATGTCGGTTCCGAAGCATAGTCAACATCAATCATCCAACTCGCACACTTATGATGCCAAATTTAATTATTCGTTTAATTAATTGATTCATTCTGTCTTTTAATCATATTAATATAGAAAATAAACAGTTATCCGAGTCATGGTTTCGTAAGTGGCTCTGATACCACTGAAGGAGAATTGCGGTCCAAAACGCAGCGGAAATTAAAATTTTCTCCTTTAGAGATCCTTACGAATGGTCATGATCAGTGATAGAATATTTACCTCTTATGACGATTGAAACCTTTGGTGCAGATCTCTTGTGACGATCAAAACCTTTGATGCAGATCCACGGAGCGATCACGAACGTTGAACGATGACAACGTCTCTACTCAGTCCACACGAACGGATTCCTTCAATCTCAGTGCTAGCTGGTACGAATGAAGGCTTTGAGTGAGAGAGAGAGAGAGAGAGAGAGAAAACGAAATAATGCAACCGCTATGAATGCTTCTGCACAAGGGTTCTATTTATAGAACCGCTTGTGTGGGCTTCAAGCTAAAAAGCTCACTTAAGCGTATTTTGGCCCATATCTTATAATATGCCCAAAATCACTTAAGCCCATGGTACCTTACCATATTTCGTATTCTACTCAAGTACACCGTACCTTACGATGTTCTATAATTCACTTAAGGGCACCTTACCTTACGGTATTACTTAGTTACTCTATCTCTCATCAATCCGTCCTTTGTGTGTGACCCTGTAGGTTTTCGTGACGTTGGCAATTATATTAAATCACGCATTTAACATAATAAACAGTGAGTGGTATCTAGCAACACATCACTGCTACCCAAGACACGAAAATGTCAAGTGATCTGACAATTCCTTCTGTGATAATACTTATGTGTATAATTTCCCTTTTGCCCTTATGTCTATATTGAACACAAGGCATAGACCGTGTCATCCTTGTCCATTTCAATATTGGGCCCATAGACATTTATCCTATTATGAAGGATGGGCAAATTCCATCTAGGTCACTCATGTCCCTCAGCATGCTTCGTGGAGTACCCATCAACAGTCTTTATGGTTATCCAGTTACGGACAACGTTAGATCAGCAATAAAGCACTCGACTCTACATCTAGGGTCCATAGTGGTTTCAGGTCGAAGAGTGGTATACACCATTATCACCATGAGAATAACTTATGACACTTTTCATAACTTTCTATATAGTATTCTCATAGAGGGTCAATTCGGTATAAATATTACTCTTAATATTCATACCTATGTTTAAGACTTGATAACTCCTTATCCATGATCCATGAGATGTGATCATCAGTCTATATACATAATAGTCTTAATGCTTTAATGTCACCCACTTCACAATAAAGCTCGACTACGGATACTTTAAGAATAGTGTCCTTATGTTTAATGTGTTCTCATGATTAAGTCACACTTAATACATTAAACGGACTATCTATTCCAGGGACTTTACTAAACAAACGTAATAAATAAAAAGCCTTTTATTAATAATAAATAATTCGATACAAGTACCAAAAGTATTGGCCTTTAGGGCTTACACCAACAGGCAGTCAGACGGAAGATCTCGTCCTTCAGCTCTCTGTTCTCTTGCTCTAGATGCTCCATAATTTTGAAGTGATTAGCGCAGGTGTTGTACCGGTGAGTCAGCTTGGCTAAAGCACAGAATAAACACCAATGAGACATCTGGCGAAAGAGAAACCTGCTTATGCAAATGATGCATGAAATACAATGCTTGATTATTTACTTTTGTTTTTAAGGAACTTACTATATCATTTACAAACATATATATATATATATATATATATATATATATATATATATATATATATATATATATATATATATATATATATATATATATATATATGTATATATATATATATATGTATATATATATATATATATATATATATATATATATATATATATATATATATATGTATATACCAACAATTGCAATAATTTTATATGACCGAAAATTCTTTTCATTTATAATAATTGGAAGGATTACACTGAGTACGATTTCAGAAACCAAATGAAAAATACAAGAGAAAAGGAGACTAGTCATCCTAAGGATCCCTAACAATGTCAAAAGATCTGGATGAAGGCGCGTACTTCCTTCGAATGCGACGAATCTCAGTCTCAAAAAAAGCCTTCATCTGAGTCTTCTCGAGGACAAGCTGATCAACAATCTTCTTCCAAGCAACGAAAGGCTGAGTCATGCTAGAAGATGAAACCTCTGGCTCTCTCTGTCTCTTTATCACTCGGTCTTCAAGTAGCTCAATAAGTGCATCTTTGTCTTTAGACTCAAACTGCAACTCTTCATGCTTCTTGCTCAAAGCATGGAAATGCTCTTCCCACATGTCCTTTTCTTGCTTCATCTTGATGAGTGCGTCTTCCAACTCCTCTACATCCTGGTTAGGGAGAGTTAATAGCTCAACCACAACCATAGACATAGGTCTTTCACAAGGATAAGGCATCTTCAACTCCAAAGCTCTCTTCCTCACCCAAAGAGTGTAAGCTTCCAAAGCTACACAATTGCGCGGACCAAGCTCAGATCTTCCTTTCCTATGCACATTATGCCAAGCATGCACAATCTTCTGCTTCAAATGTTGGGGATATTTACCCTCTTGATAGAAAAGACCTTCTAACAAAGTGTTATTAGGTTTGCCTCTCAAGGGGAACCTAAGTTAACGACGAGCCAAAGCATGGTTGTAGTTAATTCCTCCTTGTGTACCAATGAGAGGCACATTAGAGAATTCACCACAACTATCAATAATCTCTAAACTACTTAAAGATGGATCATACCAAACTATATCATCATTAGTGAGAGACATAAGTCTCTGAGACCACCGTAGACATTGTTTGTTCTCCACAAAATCAGGTGTCTGAGGTAAGTGCGAAATAAACCACTTGTACAGAAGAGGAATACAACAGACAATAGTTCCACCACCCTTAGAATTCCTTAGATACAAAGAGAAATACATATCACCCAACAAAGTAGGCACATGATTCCTAATCAAGAAAATTCTAATGGCGTTAACATCAACAAAACCGTCAATGTTAGGGAGCAAAGCTAATCCATAAATGAGCAATACAAGGATAGCTTCAAAAGCATCCACACTACCGGCTTGAGAAAAGGCAGTAGCTTCCTTGATGAGAAAATCAGATGGCAACCCAAACAATCCTCCTTTCTTCACCCAATGAGCCTCTATCTCAGACTTCTTCAAGTGAAGAGCTTCAACAATAATACTAGATCGGGGAATCTCCTCTAATCCACTAAAAGGTACTCTACTAGAAACATGTATCCCCCAAAGATGAGAATACTCCTCTAATGTAGGCATAAGCTGAAAATCTGGGAAAGTGAAACAACAGTAGAAAGGATCATAGAACTGCACTAACACACCAAAAGTCCTTCAACCACATCCGCAGACAAGATAGACGAAAGCCTCTCATGATGTTGTTTGAAGTCCAAGGGATCTAATACAAAAGATGATAGCTTCCTTAACTCTTTCAAGTCGGGACATATGAAACTGTACTTCTTAGTGTTCCTTCGTCCACAATCCATGGTCTGAAAATATTTGCAAATAATACCTCAGTTCCTTGAAATTTTCGTGTGATGAATGTTATGATGCGCATGAATGCATGAATGCAACAATCACAAATAAGGGATCACACACAAGGAAAACAAAGGTCAAAGGATGAATCAAGTCATTGTCAAGATCAATCATCCATTTTGGTGGATTATGGTTTGCACCTTATCAACACCCAAGTTCCATTGATATTGACAAGACTTGATTGGATCAACCAAGAATCAAAGGTTTTTTGTAAGTCACGAGCATGGAGTCTGGGTAAGAACCATCCCAAAGGAGTGAACTAAGGATAAAAGCCTGTAGATCATGTTCTAAAAAGTTCCCAAAGTCTTAATTCCATCTATCGGATATTACATGTTAAGATGACTGACTCATCGACCCATAATATTCTCAAGAGAAACTCGTTTAAGTGTAGTATCGCGTAACAACTGTTATCAAGTCTGCACTTGAACAATCTCTGCACTACGTCCTAAATAGGCCAAGAGGGGGTAAATGTTCTACGGTCCTCATCTTCTCAGACCCAAATTAGAGATAGTAATGCCTAACCACAAATACTTGTGTGACATTTCCAAATCCAAAAGAGTCTCCACTGACCAAATGGATCTCAAGCCAACTTGTTAAGGACTACTCCACACAAGTCGAACATGACTATACCAACCTCCTATCTTAATTGCACTCAAGTTCCGGTTAGAACTTATCTCACCACTCAGAGATCACCAAGCACAACAAGCAGATTATATCACACATACATATATACAAATATATACACACAAAAATTAGGCTAAACCCACTAGAGACTACTCCCCAGTAGAGTCTCCACTTAATTTCTGTAGCGGTAAATTCATGATAATCAAGCTATGGATAAGCTAGACATTAAATAACAAGAGTCGCCACCGCGCTTTTATTGTTTCCAAGAGAAAAGGGAAAAAGTACGAACAAAACCCAAAAAGTAAGAAGTTTTCAAATCAAAACTAATAAAATGTCAGTGATTATAGGTAAGGGGGTTGGTTACACAGAGGGAAGGTGTTAGCACCCAAAGTGTCCTAGGTACTCCTAGGGAGCCCTTTTTGTGTGCATATGTATTTAGTACAAAAATGATGTTTACAAACAAATAGAATGTGGGGATGAGAAAAGAATTTATTAATTATATCTTTGTGTTTGGCAAGACCTTCGGTCTTGTGCCTACGTACCAACATAAAAATGAGGGATCAAAACCTTGTAGTTCGTGATACAAATTTCAAAGTGGATGCATTGCTTTTAACAAAAATTAAGTTTGAAAGGCACAAAGGCCTAAAAATGGTTTGAATGAGTTAGTTCTTTTTTTTGCTTTTTGAAAGTTTAAGTCAAGTATATTTAAGTTTATTTACAAGTTTGATTTAAGAAAAGAAGTTCGAAAATGCAATGGCATAAGGCTACAGTTTCTAGTTTTTTTTGCAAAGTGGTCAAAGTTTGGAACAAAATAAGTTCAATCAAAGAAGATTTGAAAAGGGAGGGAGAGATTTTGAAATTAAAGAAATGTGGAGAAGATGAAGAGACTAATCCTATGCACAAAATTAAAAGTTAAGAGTTGAAAAGATCTGACCAAATGGGTAGCAATCCAATAGACAAGAATGTCAATAGAAACCCAGAATTCCCTTGGACATTTAGAATTAAGCAACACACAAATGTACAATTATATTACCGTGAAGAGCAAAGGCATCAAATAAAGATAGCCACATCCAAGCTTTAGCCTCTCCATGATCTTCTTCAAATTAGCCCATGTAACAGATGGATTCCACAAGTCACAGGTTCAAAATAACAGCTTCACAATGATCATGTTGCAAATGAACTCATAGGGATCTTGAATGATGTATCAGATGAAGTTTCAAATTGCAAGCACTTGGTTTCTCAATAAGTTGGCATTGGCCAAGTCCTTTAGCATAGGAATGTTGCCTAAGTTCTAAGTCCATTTGTCCAAGATCAAGCCAACAGTCCACACAAGAGTTTTTTAGGGTTTTTTGTTGTTATTATGTACATTAATGGTCAAAGACAACACAAACATGCAAAGTATACACAAACAAGATATATCACACAATATGGTCCAAGTGGACAAAGGGAAAATTGCATTAACATAAACAATTAGAATGGCATGAATAATGGCAAATAAATAAGGCTAAGATTAAATGACATTAAAGTAAATGGCTTGAAATTAAAAGTTAAATGTTAATGAGTTAGAAGTTAGTGTTGTTTTTTTTTTTTTTGCTTTTCATTTTAAGACATTCTTTGGAGAACACTCAACCCACTTATCACAAGCATGGATTCTTGAGCCAAGACATCTTCCAAAGGAAGGAAAAAAGGTCAAGTTTCCACATAATACCATGAAATAGGGGATACTTACAATCTCACTAACTAGAATGCTATTCCTTTTGTGTCACAAATTTAGTGCTATGTTAAGCAATTGTAATTGGACTTATGTAGAACTCACAACTATTTGAGGTCGGGAAATAGAATTTTGGTGTTAATGCATGTTAGAGACATCGTATAATGGACTATGCTCATGAAACATACCACACACAAAAAGAAGTATGCAAAAGAAGTGGCCTAATCTCATCCATACCCGTGTTAATTTTTCAATCAACTAGCTTTAAAACTTTGAGATATCATAGGCCAAATGAGATGAATGCATAAAGAAGGGGAATGAGATGAAGAGTGAGGGGAATGGATTAAAACTCAAGTTGGTCAAAGGAGGACTTTTACCAAATTAATATCATCCATTCATTTTGGGAGATGGAATGTACATTCCATCAATCCCCTAAATCCAATGATATTAAATTGACAAAGTCAAATCAACCTTGACCAAGGCCCAACAACAAGAGTCAAACTCAAACAAGTCAATATAATTGGTCAACAAAATTATTTGGCATTTATTCAAACTTAAAATACTAAAATAAGGCATTTAAATTAAATATGGTTTGTCAAATTCCTAAAACCTCATCAAAACACCAAAGAAATGGCCATGAGATTTATCATAGGTCAAACAAGGTCAAAGGACCTTGGAGAAAAAATATCAGAATTTTTAAAGACTTAAAAGTATTTTTAAACAATTAAAAACAAATGCAAAATCAATTAAATCATGAAAAATACTAATAATGATCCAAAAAATAAGTTTAATTCAGAATATGAAAGATGAAATTATTTGAAATTTTTTGGTGAAACTCTCATATTTTTTGGATCAATATTAAAATTAATATGAATTAATTAAAATAAAAGGAATAAAAGAAAATTAGAAAATAGCAAAAAAACGTGGACCACTTGATCTCCCTCATTAATTGAGGTGGCAGATCAAGTGGTCCTCAGCGTGCTTTCCACTGTGGACTTAAGTCAATGCGCCACATGAATGGTAATCAGAACCAACACGTGAGATTAAATCATTTTAAAAGGATTCTATGGTTGGAGACGTGCCAACACACGGCCGGAGTTGTAGCTCCGGTCTTCTTCTCCGGTGGACCTCACCGGACTGGTCCACCTTCAACCATCACCAAAATAAAAAAGGAGGACATGATCTGAAAGAAAAAATGGCGTAGAGCACGAATCTGACCTCAACTTTACCTAACTCCACATATATAGAAAGATATGAGGAGTTGAATTTTGAGGTATGTCAACTGAGTTGCTTCGATTTGACCTCTAAGAAACTCAATCTTCTTGCCTACATTGGTAGGACTTCAGGCAACCAAAGATCCAAGAGAATTAAGTGGAATTGAGAGAGAATCGAAGAGATGAAATTTTCTGGAAAATACCTTCAATGCAGGTCTGGATTCACTTGTTCTTGCTTTGGCTCGTGCTTTATCTTGCTCAGTATGCTTGCAAAAGTAGATTAGAATGCACAAAAGGTCTTGGATCCCCGGAGTTTTGAATCTCAAAACAGTTAGATTCAAACTTAATTTCCAAAGGAAATTCTCAGGATTATCCTCTCAAATGGAAGGGTTTGGTGTTTGGGAACAAAGCTGGCGCGAAGGAGTCCTCAATTCTGAGCATAGGGAGCTCTATTTATAGTTGAATCACATGATATTTGCACCTTACCATTGAGTTTCCGAAATTGGCAATGAGGGATGCATGTGTGTATGGGCGTGTACAGGCCCATGAGATCATTCCATTTGATCCATAATTGAGTGTGAACAAGTCTGAAATCAAATTGGAGTGCTAGGCAATTGTACATGGAAGCTTGAAGTTTAATTTTTGCCAAATGATGATGCAATGTTCAAGCCATGCGCAACCCATTCAAACCTTATACAAAATGGATGAAATTTGAGTTTTTGGAAAGGTTAGATCAAGAGGAACAACTTTCATGTTCAACACTTTTCCATTTGAAGCTTGTATCATGATGAATTTTGAGGTGGAAGTTTGGAAATTTCAACATGTTGAAATTTTTTCTGAGTGTCAAGCCATATATCACAATATTCCACCTTGCTTAACTTTTTATGTGAGCTTCAAATGAGAAAGGTGTATTCATCAAACTTGTAGCTCTTTCAAAGACCTTAAAAATGGTAACCAATTTCATGTAATTTGGATTTGAAATAATAGAGTTATGCATTTTTGAAGTTTGGAAAAATCACTTGTTCAATGGTATAGGTCAAAAATGACCCATAATGTAACCTCATATCACATGCTCATAAAAGTTGAATTAGCTCTCACTCCAAACATCAAAGTTAAAGTAGACATCTTTAATTTGATTGTGCAACTTGGAAATCTTTCATCTCATAAAAATTGAGCAATTTATGGCCTTGGGAAGTTGACTTTCAAATTAGGGTTTAGACAAAATGACCTATAATGTTTCAACATAGAAAATGATTTTCCAAGAAAAACTAGATCTAGGTATCAACATGAAAGTTGTTTGGAATGTCCTTTAGAGTAACGTTTCTCTTGGAATCATTTTCATATGGTGAAAATTGTAGGAGATAGGGTCTAGGGAGACCCAGTTTTGATCAGATGAATTCATCTGGCCAACCACCATCAACCAACTTGCTAACCTTCAATTATTTGGACTTTCTAGGTTCATGATAGATCATATATGCATAAGATGATGAATTTTGAGGTGTCCCTTGAGAAATTTGATCAATTGGTAAGATAGCTTGTTGGAGAAGTTACTCAAGATACTCAGTCAAACTAGGGTTTCCAAGGCAAATCACTTCCAAACTCTTGAAGAATGCTTGATCAATGTAGCATGTAGGAATCAATGGAACTCATATATGATGCTTATACCCATTCTTGGATCAATTCATTATTGTGCTCTTTGTCTTGAGGGTCTCAAACCCTAGATATGAACCTGATAGATCAATGGCGATCATGCCTTACCTACAAAAGAGGTAGGCAAATACAAAGACATATTTTTGGTATTTTGGTTAGTAAAATGATAATAGACAAGTATGATACAATCACATGGTGCTTGGTAATCTCTCCCAAAAAAACCCAATGAAAAAGGTGTAAGGAGGATGTCAAAGTATGATCCCAATGCTAATGCTTATGATGAAATTGTATGAGGGATCTTAGGGTCAAAATTGGGTTCTTACACTCGTTTAAGGTTGAACTGCTCGCACAAGAAGCTTCACTGAACCTTTTCCCTCTCCAGTTGTTTCTTAACTAAGAGTTCCTTACACTCCTTTAGAGTGGTCATAAGCTTGGGGATTTGGACTTCTTAACCCTCCCTAGCCTCTCTCTTCATAGCATTATACCTCTCAACGGTCTTCTCAAGGTCCCTAATGGTTCAAAACGCTTGATCCAACTGGTTGTTGCGAGCGTCTGGCTCAAAATTGGCTCCTTCAAGAGCACCACCAACCCAAATTCTTTGGCCTTCTATTTCCCTTAGCCTCTTCTTGCTGGTTGCGAACTTCTCATAAACTAGCTTACCTTTGTCTTCCAAGGTGTGGTTACGTTTCTTGGCAAAATTGAGTTGGACTCGTAATTAAGTGTTTTCCAACTCAAGGTATTGTATTTTGTTAGTAAGTTTGTCTATGTCTTCCTGCATAATGGGCTCAGGTTCGGGCACCAACGAAAATGAAAAAGGGTAAAAAAGGAAAGGCATCTTCATAACCCTAACTTTCTCTTTCACCCACACAAAGTAGGGTTCCTTGGCTAGGATATTCTTCTTGCCCACTCTTGGTCAATCTGGATTATGCTTGTCCAAGCTCTTCGCACTCTCTTCGTGTTATAATCAAGTGGATCCATGGTACTTACGATGAAAGGTACGAAGTCTCAGTTCTCAGGAGGACTCAACATTGCGTATCCCAACTGTCTTTTGAGGAGTGTGAGGTTATAGTTGATATAACATTGTTTTCCTATTAAAGGGAAATTTGAGAATCCTCCACATCTTGCAATGAATTCCTTTGTTTCCCATTCTCTCTTATACCAATGAATTGAGTTAGTGGAGAGAGAAGCGAACTTTTGGGGCCATGACAAGTTGCTTTAAGCAAAAGGTCCACGTCGAGGCATACAATCCCTCATCCACAAGTGAAGTAGAGGAGCACGTCAGAGAAAGGTTCCTCCTTTCTTTTCATGCCTTGTATGGAAGGTATGATAGAAGTCGGCGAGCAGAAATCACACTGAGTTTTGGGTCAAGAAGACTTCCATCGCTAAATGATCCACAAACTTGTCTATGTTAGGGAATAAAACAATTCCATGAAGAAAAAGTGTTAATGTGGCACTACATAACTCTGGTCGTTCTTCTTTAATCATCTCTCAAGCATGGGATTCAAGGAATCTTTGAGTCAAACCTTTGACGGTACCTTTGGATCCCCAACTGGCCACTAGATCATTGGCGTTGATACGCAAGACAGTTGAGAGCTCGAATAGGCAAAATCCTTCTTCCAACTTAGGGAAAGGATTGTATTCCTTTATTGGTTGACTGAGGAGCCTTTAAAGGTCTTCTAAAGTTGGGGAGATATGAAAATCTGGGAAGGTGAAGCATTTCAGTGGGACGTCATAGTATTAGGCTAATGTAGTGATCGCACCATAGTCCACCTTTTCGGTTAGGAGATCTATAATGTTACTAAAGTTAGCTCTGAACTTGTTGTCCTTGAGGGATAACACTCTTGAGCAAAGGACATTCAATGAACTAATGTCTGGACTCTTGAATCTGAAAGTGGAGGTGCTTTTCCTTGCTGAGAAATCCATGATTATGTAAGTAAAAGGTCTTGTAATTATGCGTTTAAACAAACTGAACTGCTTAAGAGCTTTGCTTATTAAGTTATGATGTATGAATGCATGAATGAATGAATGGTTTTTATTATTTCCACGGAACTTTTAGGCATGAGGTTCATAGTTTTGGACCATCATGACGAAGTAGGGGGTTTAATAGTAATTGCTTTTCAAACCAGGGTTCTCACTTTACAAGGTTTAGGGCTTTTGAAAAATTGGGTGTAAGACACTGCCCTTAGAGTTATGGACTTCATTGACTGTCAGCCGCTTATATCAGTTTACTTGTCAGGCGACTGCTCCATCAAGGTAATCTACTCCAAGTGAGATCTTCGTATCGAACCTCACGAGGAAAGCTCCCCAGGGACCTATACTACGCGACCATCATTCTAGGACGGCCAAGGTTAAATATTCTAAAAGGGGGTCTTTGGGTCACAGACTCTAATAAAGGAAAGGAAGCTTACGCCGAAAGCACGACGACCATCAATCCCCTTAAGAGAGTCTACCACTAAGTGAGGTTCTCGTATGACCTTACACAGGGAAGGCACCCCAGGGACCAATACTACCTAACCTCTCATAACTCAAGCAAGCTCTCAGACTTGGGTGGAGAGTCTTTCACACAAGGTTTTTCATTGTAATTAGCACTGTAACCATTTATCCTCTTTTCTTCCTCACAGAGCCATGGTTTCAGACCAACACTCGAAGAAAATATATATAGGTTAGTACCAAGAGCAAATATATACATAAGAAAAAAATGAATAAATAGATAAATCCCCATGTACGTGAAACAAGAAAAACAACCCAAACTAGGCTACACTTGCTTAGGGCACCAGAGATTCTGGGTTCGCTCCCCAGCAGAGTCGCCAGCTATCGCTACCAGAACGTTGGATCGAATGACGAAACTGGGACATGCCGTCTTGGTTTGAAAAAGAATAGGAGAGTCACCACCGAATTTTATTTATATGCCTCTATTGGAGAGGAGAGCGAAAATAATCGATAAAACCCTCGAAAAAAGAAGGCGCACGGGAAGCGCAAAAAGGGGATAAGGAATCGATCTTGCAACCGAGATTTGGGTTCGGAAGCCGGTTATGCAAGGGTAGGTATTACCACCCCTCTGTCCATGGTACTCCATGGGAACCATTTAGGTTATTTAGGTATACAGGTATTTATCACATTTATTGTTTTTATTTTTAAAAAGAATATGTATATAAAAAATGATTAGACTCTAGGAGTTTTTGTTTATTATGCTCGCCAAGGATTGTGGCCCTTGTGCCTGCATATCCCTCATTAGGGATGAGGAACCAGAGCTTTGTAGTTCAGAGTAGAAAATGTTTGTGTGTTGGTTGATTTTACCTATGAGAAAAGGTTTTCGGGATGGTACCTAAGGCAAAAAATAAGGTTTGATGGATTATGTTGATTTTACCTTGAATAAGGGTTTATGATTAGATTGCGCTAAAGTCTATGGACGGAGGTAAATATTCTAGAAAACAAGCCAAACGTCTTGCATTTTAAATATTCAGAGTAAGGGTAGGAATGCTTCATTATTACTCATTCTCCACCACTTAAGGCTTGTGCCGCACAATAATAATCGTTGTGTTTAAGTGTTTTTGAATTTGATTATAAAAATGCTACTTGATGTTGGATCAAGGGTTTATTTATTTGATTATGAAAATTGGCTAATATGATGCAAGATGTATGCAAAGTAACCAACAAGAAAGTAAAGAATCTCATTTTAAGGTATCCCAAGAGAAATTTTTGTGTGTGCAAAAAGTGACCTAAGATAAACAAAGGATAATGGTCTTACAAACATGTCCCCCTAAGGTGGTGTCATGATGCCATTCTCACAACCGAAATGTAAGTACATATGAAACCCAAAGTTGAACCAAGTATCACAAAGATAATAAAAAGGCCTCCTAGCAAAGGTCCTAGGATGAGATCCTCTAAGTCAAAGTTGATTAAGTAGAATGATTTGTTTTTTGGTCTTATCATTTTATCATGTTTTTGTTGTTTTTAAATGCATGGTAACAATAAAGATAAATAACAATAGAACAAACATGCATGATGAGTTTATACAATGGATATGATGATGATGAGTACTTAAATGTAAATTACAAAGTAAATGACATAAATATAAATAACAACAGAACAATGATAATAACAATGGTTAGTAATAATAAAAGTTAGTAAAGTTAGGTTAAATTAGGGTTATGAACAATGGACCAACACTTGAGGATTATCTATCCTTAGGTCAATAGATTTAAAATATGTCACATCAGGGGCTAACTTATCACTGATGCAAAGTATGGAAGATGATCAATGGATCAACTTACCATAGATTTGTACCAATGAAAGTTATTCAACCTCAAGTCCATCTATCAATAGATTTACAAAAGAAAGACTATGCATACTCAAGGTTAAAAGTTTTAATGATTGATTAAGTTAATTAGGTTAAGAAAATTTTAAGGTCAATGTATAATGTTAACAAGATAATAATGGTTAGTGTATGATATAAACAAGTTAGTACAAGAGGTTAGTGGGTTAGTACAATATAAACGAATAATAATGTATCAGATGAAATTCTAAGTTAGCATATGTACAAGGCTTCATCCACAAGTCAAATGATCCAAGTTGGCTGAAATAGGGGAAACCTATCCATGCTTCAAAGTACCATGGATGAACACTTGATCATCCATTAGTAGGTTTGAAGTATAGAAGGTTTAATCAACCCTAAACTAAACAATATCATGACCAAAGTAGATTTCATTAGCCCATGAATTCAAGACACTTTAAGTCCTTCAAAATATATTCAAATGACTTGAAACAAAGCACCAATAAATTCTAGAGGCAAAAATAATGGGAGTCCATGTTTAAAATATTTTCAGAATGATGAAATAAAAGGGGGTAAAAAATAGTTCAAAGGTGGAAATAAAATAGGTGAACATAAACAAAATAGAAGTGAAACAAAAACTAAAACAAACATTTGCATGCGCTAGGGGTTGAACCCCTAATCTTGGGGTCACATGGGGATCAACCCCATCTCCCACTGGGCCCAAGCACTTGCTTGTGTCAGCAAACACTCGCAAATGAATAAATAATGAAAACAAATAGTAAAATGGATACGCACGCTAATCAATCAATCAGGACATGACACTGAATATTTTTGAATTTGAAAAAAACGTGCAAACGGCCGTCTTCAACCTTCAACCTCATAAATAAAAACTCGAAAATATGTGTTTTTAACCAGATTTTTATGTGGAATCAACTTGCAAACACATAAAAAAGCTAACCTCCACACTCATGAGCCATCGATTGGCTCTGAGTGTGGAGTATCTTGACACGAACCAGAGGAACAAAAATGACCTAGTTTAAGAATTAAATGCTGGAAATGGAATACTCTAAGCTAAAAGCTTGGGGTTAATGATCAGAAGAACATTTCGAGGTGATTGGTAACTTGTTTTAGAGGTGGGGGTGAGTGAAACTACCTTATCAGAATCAAACTCATGGAGGTGTTCCGACGAATAATCTCAGCTCAGATGAGGCTCGGGGAGGATGAGTTAAGGCTTTGGAAAATTTAGTGGAGGTCAGTGAAGGTTTCTGGGTGGTTGTATGGGGTTGAAACACTTTGAAACTCAAAACACAATTCTCTATTTTGGAAGCTTTGGCTCGAGTTAGCAACATCGGGGGCTTTTGAAGCATGGAAAATTAAGGGGACACCTTCCGTTATTTATAGGGAAGGTGTGTGGATGGTTTGGAGGGAAAGAACTGAAGGTTTGGTTCAGAATGGTGGGTGGCTCGAAGCATGCTTGGGGTTGGACATTGGGAGACAAGTGTGGTTATTGTTTGAGCTTGTTTGCACCTCATACCACTTTGTCTTGGTCCTTAGCATTGATTTGGAATAGACAAGGGAATTAGTTTGGCCTACTATGGATTTTGCTTTTTGCCAATTTGGGAAAATCTGTTTTTGCACATGGGATCGGGTTTTTCTCTTTGGGATGTTTTGGCTTGCAAGTTAACTTCCAAATACACCACAATAACATATGTAGTGTGTTTGTGGACCATTTGGATCATATTGGATTGATTTGAAGGCTTGGTGCATGGTTATGCAAATTCTGACTTGACATGTCTGGTTTGTGCAATCAGGATGATCACCAATGTTTGAGCCAAGGCCAAATGAAATTGGCTCGTGAATTATGTCTCAAACGTTTGAAAAATGTTCCTTGCAATGTACTTGATTTAATGAAAAAAGAACCAGGTCAAAAGGATTTGTGGTTTGGAAATTGCAATGTGGTAAACCAGTGGTCTTGGTCATGTTTTAGGGCATGGTGGGCATGTTGGACTAGCTTGGTCAATGCAAAAATTGAGGTCCTTCCTCAATGAATTAGGTCTTGGATCTTGAAATAAAGTTGGAGAGGAGCTCATTTAGGATATTTGGATCGAAGTGGAATTTAAAAATCTTGTGAAATGAGAAAGTTGTGGTCTTTGGAACTTTCCATAGACCATTATTGCCAAAATATGACCAACCAACATGACCTAAAATTGAGATTTTGTGATTTCTTGATTTCCAAGGCAAAATGGTGGATGTTTTAAGCTCATATGATCATAGAATGACGGGAAATGAAATTTGGATATTTGTGGGATGATTTTAGGTCAAGTTGGTGGGTGGATAAAAGCATTGAAAGTTGAAAAATCATGAACAAACCAAGTACTTGTAACATGGATTGGATGGATGTTTAAATGATGAGTTTTGATTGTAATGTACATGAAATGATATTGAATTAATGGTAGGGTGATTGGATTATCAAAATTAAGCAATGTCAATGGTTTAAGGATTCCCAATTTAGGGTTTCTTGAGCCACAAGTTTTGTCAAGAACCAAGGTCAAGTAACTAGGGTTTGGTGATGCAAGGATCATATTGAGATGTTTCAAAGGTGTGAGGCATGAATAAAATTTGGATTTGAGGGGTCCTTAATGACATGGACAAGATCCATGGGGAATCAAAACTTGTACAAGCCAATGGGGAATCAAAACTTATACAAGTCAATGGAGGGTCAAGAGCTATGGTGAAGGTCCTTGAGTGACCAGATGAATCTTGATGTTATTTCAAAGGGGAATCACCATCCAAATTGGGTTTGGAGAGTAAGTGAGGTTTCTTAAATGATCCTCCAAAAGTTTTTGGATGCTTGAGGATGAGATTAGGGTTAAGATGGCTTGGGCACACCTCATCATGATCAAAGGGTCTTAAGGCTTTGCAGATGAACCTCATGCCTTGAGTTTGTGGATTATTGAGAGTCATTAAGTACAAATGCATATGATATGATATGTATAGGATGTATGTTCATACATTAGGGTTTAAGAAAGTGATGTGGGGGTAGGGTAAATTTAAGGGTATGAGAAAAACTTTAACATTTTGAGAAGATTGTGGATAAGTCATAAAGGTTGAAGCTCTCAGTCAAAAACTTATGATGTTATTCTCTATGTCAGTACAAGAAACCTCTAGTGTTGAAAACTTTCTAGTGGTGTGTGAATTCCTGGAAGTCTTTCCAGTAGATGTTCTAGGTTTACCACCGGTAAGGGGAATGGAGTTGCCATAGACTTGGTTCCAATCATTAGACCAATTTCTATATCTCTTTATCGAATGTCACCATCGGAACTATACGAATTGAAGAAGAAATTAAATAAAATGTTATAGAAGGAATTTATTAGACCAAGTGTACCACCATGGGAAGGTCCAGTCTTATTTGTGAAGAAGAAGTATAGTTCTTCTAGACTTTGTGTAGATTACAAACAACTCAACAAAGCTAATGTATAAAGCAAGTATCATTTGCCTAAAATCAATTACTTGATGGACCATTTGAAGGAAGAATCAATATTCTCAAAGATTGACTTGAAGTCTGGATATCATCAGATCAGGGTGAAGGAGGATGATATTAAAAAAATAAGTTTTAGGTCCTGTTATGGACACTATGGGTACTTAGTTATGTTGTTTGGTTTGACTAATGGTTAAGCAATATTCATGGATTATATTAAAAGGGTCTTTAGGTTGTACTTATATCAATTTATTGTAGTTTTCATCGATGATATTTTGATACATTCCAAGAATAAGGTAGACCATGAAGAACATTTGAGGGTTGTGCTACAGATATTAAAGGATCGACAATTTTACGTGAAATTACATAAATGTGAATTTTGGTTGAAGAAGGTACAATTTCTTGGTCATGTAACCAGTAAAGAAGGTACTGTAGTAGACCCGAGTAAAGTCAAAGTCGTGATAAAGTGGGAAAGTCCAAAGAATGTTGGTGAGATTCATGTTTTCTTGGACTAGCTGGATATTATCAGAGGTTCATAGAAGGATTTTCAAATATCACTTGGCCTATGATTCAATTAACGAGGAATGGTAAAAAATTTGAATGGACAAAAGAGTGTGAAGAGAGGTTTTAGAAGTTGAAGGAAAGATTGACTTTATCACCAATACTCATATTACTAGATCTATTAGGATAATTTGAGGTGTATTGTGATGCATAATATCAAAGCGTTAGTGTCATACGGTGAGCTGACTTTAATGTGTTTTTTTATCGCAATGTCGCGGTTAGCAAGAGTCGCCACCGACTTTTCTTTTATCCAATTGGGAAAGGTGGAAAAGAACAGGAAAGACCTTAATTTAGATTCTTAGGTTCGGGAGGTACATTATACAAAGGGAAGGTGTTAGCACCCTTTGTATCCATGGTTATCCATGGGCTCTTAATTGCTCAATCATTTATGTTTTTCTAGTTTGAAAAAGTGGTTGAGAAATGTATAGGAAAATGTTTTGAAAAGGAGAATTTAACTTTGTAATGATTCTTGAATGAATGTATACAAAGTGGTTATCTCGTTTAGTTTTGAAAATAGTTTAGAAAAATATAACTCGGCAATGATTCTAATGCGAATGTATACCAAGTGGTGATTTTCTAATGGAGGTTTTGAAAGGTGTAAGGTGTGAAAAGTAGTTTTCAATTGTGAATAAGCAATTAAGAGTTATACATATCCGAGGTCTTTCCGGGCATTTCCTATCCTTATGAGGGTAAAACTGTCCTTACTATTGAGAAGTAAGTAGTTTTATCCTTTGGATGTAAAAGGGTCATCGAAGGGTCATCGATAGGTCATTGAAGGCAACAGTTGTAAGGATACCTTAGCATTCGAAGGGACGATCATCATTTAACCGTAGGCTACACCGAAGGGTCATCGAGGGACAAAATCGTATTTTCGAAGGCAACATCCGAGGGACCATGATTTATTTTATGATGATTTAACCGAAGGGTCTTTGCTAAGTGTATCCCTACATTCGCGGGACATGACCGTTATACCGTTATACCGTAGGGTAATAAAGAGAGGTCCGATATTATTTATTTAAAGTCCCGATTTTAACAATTAATTAAATAGCCGTAATCAGTTAGGTAATTAGGTCCACAGTAAATCAATGAAATCAATACATTAAAAATCAAGCTTGGTGATTCAAGATGAATCTCCGCATTAAACTTAGGTCATCCAAAAGCCATCTCCTCAAGAGTGTCCACACCTAAAGTGGCATGCCTAGCCGGCTATTTCTTTGGAAGTATGCTAGCCTTTACACCATGCAACACACGAATCAGAGCATTGAGGTAAAATACAATTGGAAATTGCACCATCAAATAAACATAACAGTCAGGAATTCAAGCCAAATGATGCAGAATCATGATTAGATAAACGTAAAATGGACAACAAAGAGACAAAGCCGCCGCTGTCCTGTTCGCCTCTGCTTCGCCTAGCGAAGGCTCAGCGAATGCTCGCTGCAGGCTCGCTTAGCAATGAGCTAGCGAGCGGCCACGGGTTTGGAGTTTGACAGCAGCATGACTTCCGAAAACCTGCACTCTTATGGCATTTGATCATAGGCATAGCATAGGCAATTATACAGGATGTTCATACTTAGATTCACATACGAAATCAAATTACATATCAAAACTTTAATCGGAATGCATCATGTATGTAAAGAATATCAATTGGAAACGTAAAACAGCGGTGATACGCAAACCTGTGTGCAATTGCGATAGTGAAAGGGACTGATTGCTTGGAGGCCGGATTGAGTTGGGCGGCGGTAGCTTCGGCGCGGATGGGCTGCCTTCAGGTTAGCAGGGTTTTTGCACCAGGGTTTCCGTCCTTCGTCCGTCTGTTCGTGTGTTTCTGTGTTTCTCCCTCTGGGTCTGTGTATATTTTCCGTGGCTGAGGAGCTGATATTTATAGTAGTAGTGGTGGTGACCTAATGGGCTTAAAATGAGGTCCAAAACTTCAGATTTTCGCAAGCTTCACTAGGCGAAGGAATTGCTCGCCTAGCGAGCAAGCTATTCTGGGCTTTTTTTCTGGATCTGATGCTTCGCTGGGCGAGTGTCATGATGAAGTATTCGCTAGGCGAATGAATTGCTCGCCTAGCGAGCAAGCTATTTTGGGCCGCCTTTGGATTGGGCCTGTTGTGAGCTGGGCTTTTGTCCATTTGATGTCAGTGCCTTGCAGAACAAGTCGGAGGGTCTTGAGGAATGCTTTGTAATATCAACAGGCAAATTTTGGGGTATGACAGCTGCCCCTGTTCAATATTCTTGAACCGAGAGAGTAGAATGGTATGTGCTGTTCGTGGTCTGGAGGTGAAAGATTATTGAACACCAGAATGCCCCGAAAATTTGCGCTTGTCCATTAGTCTTGATGGGGATGGGCTTAAAGATGCCATCCAGGTAGTTGGATGATGAGGTGTCATACCGGGTCATACGCTAGACCATATAGTGAATCATCCATCATGCTGTTGACTTCGCTGGGGAGTCAGCGTGTGCTATATACTGCTGGGGATAAGGGATCAGAAATGTACCTGTCCGAAGGTAGCATCTGAGTAACAGAATGAGCCGTCCGTTAGGCCGTATCTGCTTTAAAGGGAGTAGTCGCATACTAGACTACCCTTCAGAAATGTACCTGTCCGAAGGTAGCATCTGAGGGGATGAAGGTCTAACTTGGTCGTACATTAAACCATATTTGAGCAGAATGAGTCGTCCGTTAGGCTGAATCTGCTGAAGAGGGAGTAGTCGTATACGAGACTACCATTCAGAAATGTACCTGTCCGAAGGTAGCATCTGAGTAAGGGAGTAGCCGTATACTAGACTACCATTCAGAAATGTACCTGTCCGAAGGTAGCATCTGAGTAAGGGAGTAGCCGTATACTAGACTACCATTCAGAAATGTACCTGTCCGAAGGTAGCATCTGAGGAGATAAAGGTCTAACTTGGTCGTACCTTAAACCTTATCTGAGTTGTTGAAGATTAGAGTGGATCGTACGTTAGATCGTATCTGAGCTGGAGGTCCAAATGGGTCGTACGTTAGACCGTATTGGAGTTGCAGAATGAGCCGTACGTTAGGCTGTATCTGAAGAAGAAAGTAGTCGTACGCTAGACTACACCCCGGAATATACCGTACGCTAGGCAGCATCTGAGGATTTGAAGGTCCAAATGGGTCGTACGTTGGACCGTATTGGAGTTGCAGAATGAACCGTACGTTAGGTTGTATCTGAAAGAGAAAGTAGTCATACACTAGACTACACCCCGGAATGTACCGTACGCTAGGCAGCATCTGAGGATTTGAGTATCCAAATGGGTCGTACGTTAGACCGTATTGGAGTTGCTAAAAGCCAGAATGGATCGTACGTTAGATCGTATCTGAGCTGAAGGAGTCATATGTTGGGCTGAATCAGAATGAACCGTATGTTAGGCTGTATCTGATAATCTTTGTTGTATTTGCAATGAATATCTGGGGTGGGCTTAGAGATGCCACCATTGGGAAGATGTCAGAACGTTCGTCAGATGGATTATATCTGAGAGCTGTATTCGACTCTTGAATGCGATCAGGAGGATAATCAGCCTGAAAAATAAAGTTAGTTTCATGCAATGTCATGATGCATGAGATGCAAATGTTGTATGCATGCGTGTGCCGTGATATGATGTGATGAACGAATTATGCGTCAGCATTGTATGCATGTATATGTTATGAAATGATGTAAAGTATATGATGCGGTATGAAGTAAATGTGAGCATTGTATGCAGGTAGGTAATATGAAATGATGTAATGAATGCACTATGCGTCTGAACATTCTTCCAGGGAACTCTACTGGGGAAATAAATCTCAGTCTGCTGGTCGGAGATAGTTGTAGGGAAGACCCTCCCTTAACTGGGGGATTTGACTTCTGTCTGATGGTAGAAACACTTGACAGAGCCTGGCTGGGGATAGAAAAGATGACCCATTTGTCTAGTAATGCCACTCTCTTCTGGGGAATAATTGACGTTGCCGGGGAATCGAATTAGCAACGGATTCATTGGAAAGCATGGTTAGACCTTCTCCTTGGTCCTGAAGTCTCGTAGTAATTGCAATTTCCATTTTAGGCATGTATTTTTGATAAACATTGATCATATTCAAATGCATATATCAATTCAAATTAAATCAATGGACGTTTATGCAAACAAAACAGAAAAGTAAAATAACAACATTTTTTCCGAAATGAAATGGTATTGATTTTGAAAGAGGGCCTACAAATAGGCCAGTGAGTACAAGGAGGCAGAAATCCTAGTAAGAGAAAGCTATGCAGAGAAAGTCCTATTGATTTTAATTCCACTACTGTCATCATGTCTTCAAGCATCTCATCTCCTGCTGTCGGATAGAGGTGGTTGGCTTGTTCAGTCCCTTGAACTTGGTTGAAGCTGACAGAGAACAGGACATAGTCATACGCTTTAATCCCTAATTTTTGCCTGGACCGCCTTTTCAGGTTTTCAGTCCACCGGGATACCCCTTTTTTGCCCAAGCCGCCTTTTCAGGTTTTCGACTTGCCGGGTGTACATTTTTATATGTTTATCCCTAATTTTTGCCCGAACCCTTTTGGTTCGCCGGGATGCCCTTACTTTTGCCTAGGTACGTCGACCTAGCAGGTCTCTGTTATGCGTAGTATTTTTTAACTATGTCCGCGTTCACAGGATGCGGGAAGTCTTCGCCATCCATTGTAGCAAGTATCATGGCTCCACCGGAGAATACCTTCTTAACCACAAATGGCCCTTCGTATGTGGGAGTCCACTTGCCCCTGGGATCCCCTTGTGGTAGAATGATACGCTTGATCACCAAGTCGCCAACTTGATACACCTGTCTCTTGACTCTTTTGTTAAATGCTTGGGTCATGCGCTTCTGATATATCTGCCCGTGACAAACAGCCGCAAGTCTCTTCTCATCAATCAAATTTATCTGATCGAGCCGAGTCTGAATCCATTCATCCTCGCCTAAACCTGCCTCTTTCATGATCCTTAGAGAGGGAATCTGAACTTCCACCGGTAAAACGGCTTCCGTTCCGTAGACTAAAGAGAAAGGAGTTGCCCCTGTCGAAGTGCGTACTGAAGTGCGATAACCATGGAGAGCAAATGGTAACATCTCATGCCAGTCTTTGTACGTTACTGTCATCTTTTGTATGATCTTCTTAATGTTCTTATTAGCAGCCTCCACGGCGCCATTCATCTTTGGCCGGTACGGAGAAGAGTTATGGTGCTTAATTTTGAACTGCGTGCAGAGTTCAGTAATCATCTTGTTGTTCAAATTAGTACCATTGTCAGTGATAATCCTTTCAGGGATGCCGTATCGACAAATAAGGCTATTCTTGACGAACCGTGCCACCACATTCTTGGTGACGGAAGCGAATGAGGCTGCCTCTACCCACTTGGTGAAGTAATCAATAGCGACGAGAATGAAGCGATGTCCATTAGAAGCCGTGGTTTTAATCTCTCCAATCATATCGATGCCCCACATTGCAAAGGGCCAAGGTGCCGTCAACACGTTCAATGGAGCAGGAGGCACATGTACTTTGTCCGCATAGATCTGACACTTGTGACAGGTTCTGGAGTGATGGTGGCAATCAGCTTCCATGGTAGACCAATAATACCCTGATCTCAGAATCTTCTTAGCCATTGTATGTCCATTAGAATGAGTCCCAAAAATACCGTCATGCATGCCTTCCATAATCTTTTCTGCTTCCTTTTTATCCACACAACGAAGCAGAGTCGAGTCATGATTACGTTTGTATAACACTCCATTACTCAGAAAGAATTTAGCGGAGAACTTCCTCAAGAATTTTCTGTCACTGATGGATGCCCCTTCAGGGTATTCCTGACCTTCTAAATATCTTTTTACGTCGTGGAACCACGGTTTCTCCTGTACCCTCTCAGTGTTAAGTTCATAACAGTATGCCGGTTCATCTAACCGTCCAACGGTAATCCTGGGAGCTTCACCGTCCCATCTGACTCTGAACATAGATGACATGGTAGCTAATGCGTCTGCCAACTGATTCTCTTCTCGTGGAATATGTTCAAATGTAATCTCTTCAAAGTATGGGATTAATGTCATTACCTGCTCTCGATAAGGGATGAGATTTGGATGTTTAGTATCCCATTCTCCTTTGATCTAACTGATTACCAAGGCCGAATCTCCGTACACACTCAAAAACTTGATTCGCCAATCTGTAGCAGCTTTGAGTCCAAAAATACACGCTTCATACTCAGCCATATTGTTGGTACAATGAAAACATAGTCTAGCTGTGAAAGGCGTATGGTAACCTTCGGGAGAAATGAGTACAACCCCAACACCATGGCCCAATGCATTAGAAGACCCATCAAAGACCATAGTCCATCGGGATCCCAGTTCGGGTCCTTCATCCGGTTTAGGTTTTTCCTCATCAGTAACGAGCATGACATCCTCATCTGGGAACTCAAAATTCATAGATTGATAATCGTCCACCGCTTGATAAGCCAAATGATCAGCGAGCACGCTTCCTTTGATGGCTTTCTGGGTAGTATACTGGATGTCGTACTCTGTTAAGATCATCTGCCATCTCGCTATTCTTCCGGAGAGGGCAGGCTTCTCGAACATGTATTTGATGGGATCCATCCTAGAAATCAACAAAGTGGTATGATTCAACATATACTGTCTTAGTCGGCGAGCAGCCCAGGCCAAAGCACAGCAAGTTCTCTCGAGCAGTGAGTATCTTGTTTCACAGTCGGTAAACTTTTTGCTCAGGTAGTATATGGCATGCTCTTTTCGACCAGACTCGTCATGTTGCCCCAATACGCACCCCATTGAACTTTCTAACACGGTCAAATACATGATTAGAGGTCTTCCTTTGACTGGTGGTATCAGAATTGGAGGTTCCTGGAGATATTTCTTGATTTTGTCAAAGGCTTCTTGGCATTCGTCATTCCATATCATCTCTTGATTCTTCCTCAGTAATTTGAAGATGGGTTTACAGGTAGCGGTCAAATGGGAGATAAATCGGGCAATGTAGTTCAAGCGTCCCAAGAAACCTCTGACCTCTTTCTCCGTACGGGGAACTGGCATTTCTTGAATAGCCTTCACTTTAGCCGGGTCAACCTCAATTCCTTTACCACTGACAATAAAGCCCAAGAGTTTACCGGATCTTACTCCAAAAGTGCATTTGTTCGGATTCAATCTCAACTTGTACTTCTTCAACCTCTCGAACAGTTTGTATAAATGATCGAGATGTTCCTCTTCAGTATGAGATCTAGCTATCATGTCATCCACATATACTTCTATCTCATGATGAATCATATCATGGAACAAAACCACCATAGCACGCTGGTACGTTGCCCCGGCGTTCTTTAGACCGAATGGCATTACTTTGTAACAGAAAGTGCCCCATTGCGTCACAAACGTAGTTTTCTCCATGTCCTCAGGTGCCATCTTAATCTGATTATAACCCGAGAATCCATCCATGAAGGAGAACACTCTGTGTTGAGCGGTATTGTCCACCAGAACATCAATGTGCGGGAGTGGAAAGTCGTCTTTGGGACTTGCTTTATTCAGGTCTCGGTAATCTACGCACATTCGCACCTTACCATCCTTCTTTGGCACTGGCACCACATTAGCAACCCATTGAGGATAAGAAGTAACGGCTAGAAAACCGGCATTGAATTGTTTCATGACCTCGGCTTTGATTTTCTCAGACATTTCAGGACGCATGCGGCGAACCTTTTGCTTAACAGGACGACAATCCTCCTTCATCGGCAGACGATGTACTACTATGTCAGTATCCAATCCTAGCATGTCTTCATAAGACCAAGCGAAAACCTCTACATAGTCATGTAACATCTGAATCAGTCTTTCTTTGACACTGTTTTCCAATCCTGCTCCTATTCTGACTTCTTTTCTTTCCACTTCAGTACCTAGATTTACGACTTCGAGTGACTCTTCATGCGGCTGTATAGTCTTTTCCTCTTGCAATAATAGTCTGGCAAGCTCTCCAGGTACTTCACAATCTTCCTCACTTCCATCTTCGGCTTGGTAGATCGGATTTTCAAAGTCATAATGAACAGTAGCGGAATTATTATCCATAGGATCCAGAGTGGACACGGATCTGCAATTCGTTACGTGAGTGTGTGTAAGAAAGCATAGCTTGTTTGAAAGACGACAGGAAAGATAAAGAGCGCAACATTTGAATGCAACAAAGTCCATTGATTTATTGAATATGAATATGCTTATGAAATGACAAAACCCTTAACAAATTAGCTATTGTGCCCCGGGCATAGACACAATGCTTGGAGAAGTTCAATTGAAAAATTAAAAATTTGCAATACTAAATGGACAATAACAATTACTCCTGACTAAAGGAGATCGGGATAGTGTCTTCAGCCTTCCAATTATTGAGTCCGTCACCAATTGTTGGGAAAATCCAGCTATCCAGGTCGCAATCACTGTCAGCATCTTCTACAGCATTGATTTGATCTTTGACCATCTTTTCAGAGCTAAATCCCAGACCAGATTTATCAGACTTGTAGGGTATGTTGATCAGTTGACCCCAGCCGGTACGGCCACCATCTTCAACCACAGCTTGAGCGTCCTTCAGGGAAACCATGGCAGGAGAAGCTCGAATAACCTCGGGCACGAGGGGAGTTGGCTTAAGGACAGGACGGGGCGGAGGGCCCACTTCAAATGACTGAGACGGAGTCTCGAAGAATTCACCATCCATCTCGACATATCTGAAGGTATGCACACTACTGACGATATACTCCTCTTCCCCACACACAGTGACAATCTTTCCCTCTATTGGATATCTCAGCTTTTGATGGAGAGACGAAGCTACAGCACCTGCCCCATGAATCCAAGGGCGTCCCAGCAAGCAGGAATAGGCGGGGCGAATGTTCATCACATGAAAGGTAGTATTGAAGACTTGAGGTCCTATCTTGATAGGGAGAACCACTTCGCCATGGACAACACTCTTCGCACCATCGTAAGCACGCACCACAATGTCACTAGGCTTCAATTCAATGCCTTTACAGTCGAGTTTATCGAGTACGGCTTTCGGTAGCACATTCAAAGAAGAGCCATTATCGATCAATACATGAGACAGGGTGATTCCCTTACACTCAATAGAAATATGCAGGGCCTTATTGTGATTCTTCCCTGCTGGCGTCAGGTCAGCATTGGAAAAACCTAGGCCATCGTCAACAGTCAGGTTAGCAACATAGTTTTCAAACTGATCGACGGAGGTCTCCTGAGGTACATGGGCAGTCTTCAGGAATTTTATCAAGGCATTGGCATGAGATTCAGAAGATAACAACAAGGACAACATCGAGATCTTAGACGGGGTATGCCCCAACTGCTCCACCACATCAAAATCACTCTTGCGGATGATTTTCAGCACTTCTTCCATTTCTCGTTTGGCAACGTCTTCAGTAGTAGCTTCGATCGGTATCTCTGACTGAGAAGGGTTGACTGGTTCCTTTCCTCGGTTTTCGGGAACTGGAGGTAAGATCTCTGGAGAGAAGATCCTTCCGCTTCGAGTGACTTTACTAGTCCCAACAATGTCATTAGGATTAGCAGAATCACCAACTTGCTTTACGCCATGGATATAAACATCACCTCCATAATTCCACGGAATGGCTTTGCTTGAAGAATACGGTACTGGGCCAGGGGCAGTGATGATTAGAGGGGCTACTTCGGGCTCAGCAATAATCCTCACAGGTACTCTGGGAGCAGTAATCTTCACTGGAACCTTGGACCTTGCAATCACAGATACTTCTTCAATAGGGTTTTCCGTCTTAGAAACCCTTTCAAAGAGAATTGTGCGATCGTCCATCAGCCGTTGAATACCATTCTTCAATTTCAAACAGTCCTCGGGCCAGAGTATACAGAGATTGCAATCTTTAGTACAACCTGGAAACAAACCAGTTTGCAATAAATTCCTCTTTATGATCGGGAGAGGAGATGTTAAGTCCGCTACAGCAGTGATGAGAGAATCGTCATCGAGAGCATTAACAGCCTTGTCATGATTAGGCATAGGAGCAGTGATGACATTAGGAATCTCCGGAGGCTCGAATTCAATTTCTCCAGCGTCGATCATATCCTGAATTTTGTTCTTCAACAACCAACAGTCGTTTGTATCATGCCCGGGGCTATCGGAATGATATGCACACCTGGCATTAGGATTATAACGAGGCGAAGCAGTGTTGACGTTTGCAGGAGGACCTCTGAGAGTGATTAAATTTACCTTCAGCATGCTTTGCAGTGCTTGTGCTAAAGTCATATTGAGCTTGGTAAACTGCCTTCTTGGTCTGTCTTGTCTTTGCTGGAAGTTTTGAGCTGGCGGGGCTGCGATCGTCACTGCTCCAATGGCATGGTCACCATTTTTCTTGTTATGATTCTTTTGACCATACACAGCATTCGATTCATTCTTCCCATGGTAGGGCTTTTTACTGCTTGTAGAAGTAGCCGCCTGTAACTTTCCACTTCGAATGCCGCTCTCCACCCGTTCACCTGTCAGTATAAGTTCAGTGAAACCTGATGAAGAACTCCCCAGTAGGTGGCTGTAGAATGGGCCAGTCAGGGTACCCATGAACAGGTCTACTAATTCTCGGTCCGTCATAGGGGGTTTGACCCTGCCGGCCAAATCTCTCCATTTCTGGGCATACTCTTTGAAGCTTTCTTTAGATCCCATAGCCATATTCTGCAACTGTAGCCGAGTAGGCGCTAGTTCAGAATTATACTGGTACTGCTTATAGAAAGTTGTCGCTAAGTCGGTCCAGGTGCGGATGTCAGAACTTTCGAGCTGATAATACCATTCTAACTGTGTGCCAGACAGACTTTCTTGGAAGAAATGGATCCATAGTTTCTTATCAGTGGTATGCGGCTGAATCCTTCTCACATAAGCCCTTAAATGCATCTGAGGACAGGATGCACCATCGTACTTAGTGAAAGTGGGGATTTTGAATTTGCGAGGAATGGTCACATCAGAGACCAGACCCAAACTTTCGAAATCCAGACCAGGTGTCTTCTGACCCTCCATGGCTAGCATGCGTTCCTCCAGCAATTTGTACTTATCATCTCTTGGAGAGTACTGTTCATTTTCATACTCTTCATCGTCATCCTCAGGGTTAGAGAAATCAGCATTCTCCTCCTCTGAATCATTCTCCGCCCCCTCTTCTGGGCCATTCGGGATTCCAAATTTGATTCCCGTAGCCTGTCCTTTACGCCTTCTGCCCGGGTTAATGAAGCTCACAGCTTTCTTGTCTTTCTTCTTTTCGACCAAAAGAGCCTTCAGTTCCTCCTGCCCCTTGGATAAGCTTAGCATCATCTCCTTGAATTGAGCATTCTGAGTCTGGAGATCTTTGATAGTTTGTTCGAGATCCATTTTTCTGTGTAAGAGGCAGACCGTGAGAATATGGTCCTTTGGAATACCTGTTATGCGATGTTATGTTATGCGATGCAATGTATGAAATGTTTTCAAGGACTTTTGGAATTTAACTTTGCGTAAATCACCAACAAGGGAGAAATGTTTATTGCTAAATTTTTTTCGATGTTCATTACAAAAGGAAAAACAATGAAAGCTCAAGTCTCCCAGGGGCGACTTCTTTTTGGGCGAAGATATGCATTGAGTCTTCGTTCCTCATTAAGCTGACTGGTGAGCTCTAGTACTTTCTTCCTTTCTGCATTGAACTGAGCTTCGAAAGTATCTCTCTCCTCTCTCAACTGGGTCCAGGATCTTTTCAATTCCTCAACATCAGTAGGCATATCTGGATAAGGAATGATCTGGGAAGTACCTCCTTCGACCTCTGATTCAACAATCAATGGTCCGACTGCAAGATATGGCATGACAAGTTCACGAGCTCTGGCGCGTACCCATCTGAGATAAGGCTCCATAGGAATAGAATTTTTCTTTCCTAAATTGCTTCTTTTCACCATGCCCCAAGCTCGTACAAACCTTTGGCGGAGACCTCGAGAGTCATTGTCATAGTCAAACACTGTACCTTGAATAATCATTTCATGTGGACTATCCCTTCGAGCATACCCAAACTGACGTAAGGCTAAGGCAGGATTATAAGTAATACCTCCTCTTATCCCCATGAGTGGTACATTAGGGAGTTCTCCACATCGGTCGATGATGATAACATTTTCTCTAAGGTTAGAACACCACCGGATGTCTGAATGGGAGAGTGCCATTATCCTTTGAGACCATTTCAGATTTTGATCATTCTTCAAGACTGATTTAGGGAGGTGCGAAATAAACCACCTAGACAACAAAGGTACGCAGCACATGAGAGTCCCTTGCCTCTTCATAGTACGAGTGTGAAGGGAATGCAAGACATCTCCAAGCAAGGTAGGCACAGGGTTATGAGTGAGGAATATCTTAATAGCATTCACATCTATGAATTGGTCCGGATTAGGGAATAACACCAAACCATAGATTAGCAATGCTAGAACATCTTCAAAAGCATGGACATTCATAACTTTTAGGAATTCTCGGGCCTTACTTATCAGAAATTTGGCAAGTAAACCTTTCATTCCACTCCTCGTTACCCAATTGGTCTCAATGTCAGACTTTGTCATGTGTAAAGCTGCGGCAACTTCTTCAGATTTTGGCATCTTTTCTAAACCACTGAAAGGTATTTGATCCAGGATAGGTATCCCAAGCAGCTGGGAGAATTCTTCTAATGTGGGTACCAACTGATAATCTGGGAAAGTGAAGCAATGATGTTTAGGATCGAAGAACTGGAATAGGACTCTCATCATATCTTCTTTGAAACCAGTAGTAACTAAGTTGAGAAGATGACCATGTTTCTTGTTGAACTGAGCATGATCGGGGAGTTCTGACACCAAATCCTTGAGTTGAGGAGAGATTGCTACAAGATTGATCCGGATAGTCTTCCTGGAAGCCATAACCTGTTTAACAGAGCAAAGCTAAATTCCTAAGTCCTTGAAATGGTTAGTACCGTGATGTTATGATGTTATGTAAGTAATAAACACAAACAAATCACACAACAATCATTCCTAGGTTTTAAGGCTTGCATGAGTTCCATTGGTAAGTACCCTCCCCACTGAAGCTTGGTTGGTTCAACCTGTCCTAGGATAGTAACCGGGTTCTAGAAGGATCTCAGATCATCGACCTTTCTTTAAGTCCACTTCAGTGCAACGCCAAGTGGTTGACCGAAGCTTCCCTAAAGTCCAATCTCAAAGAGTGTAGCATCGAGTATCAACCAACCTCAGTCGGAACCGAAGTCAGTTATCTCACTACTTTCTAATGGCTAGGATGAGTCAATTAGGGTTCTAAAGGTCTGGTTAATGCTTTGATGACACCACGAGAATGCCAAATTTTTCCTCAAGTAAACATGAGGAACATCAGGACATCCAAAGTGTCACATTAACCGTAGCTATCGTTTTAACCATTCCAGTATACGCCGGATAGTCGCGATGATCTATTGCTACTTACCTAAGGTACACTAGATCCGGGTGTAGGATCTTTCACTCAAAAACTCCCTTAAAAGAAGGAACAATTAGGAAAACATAGATGATTTTTTTTTTTAAGATGGACCTCTCTTTTTATTTCCCCAGCAGAGTCGCCAGTTCTGTCATACGGTGAACTGACTTTAATGTGTTTTTTTATCGCAATGTCGCGGTTAGCAAGAGTCGCCACCGACTTTTCTTTTATCCAATAAGGAAAGGTGGAAAAGAACAGGAAAGACCTTAATTTAGATTCTTAGGTTCGGGAGGTACATTATACAAAGGGAAGGTGTTAGCACCCTTTGTATCCATGGTTATCCATGGGCTCTTAATTGCTCAATCATTTATGTTTTTCTAGTTTGAAAAAGTGGTTGAGAAATGTATAGGAAAATGTTTTGAAAAGGAGAATTTAACTTTGTAATGATTCTTGAATGAATGTATACAAAGTGGTTATCTCGTTTAGTTTTGAAAATAGTTTAGAAAAATATAACTCGGCAATGATTCTAATGCGAATGTATACCAAGTGGTGATTTTCTAATGGAGGTTTTGAAAGGTGTAAGGTGTGAAAAGTAGTTTTTAATTGTGAATAAGCAATTAAGAGTTATACATATCCGAGGTCTTTCCGGGCATTTCCTATCCTTATGAGGGTAAAACTGTCCTTACTATTGAGAAGTAAGTAGTTTTATCCTTTGGATGTAAAAGGGTCATCGAAGGGTCATCGATAGGTCATTGAAGGCAACAGTTGTAAGGATACCTTAGCATTCGAAGGGACGATCATCATTTAACCGTAGGCTACACCGAAGGGTCATCGAGGGACAAAATCGTATTTTCGAAGGCAACATCCGAGGGACCATGATTTATTTTATGATGATTTAACCGAAGGGTCTTTGCTAAGTGTATCCCTACATTCGCGGGACATGACCGTTATACCGTTATACCGTAGGGTAATAAAGAGAGGTCCGATATTATTTATTTAAAGTCCCAATTTTAACAATTAATTAAATAGCCGTAATCAGTTAGGTAATTAGGTCCACAGTAAATCAATGAAATCAATACATTAAAAATCAAGCTTGGTGATTCAAGATGAATCTCCGCATTAAACTTAGGTCATCCAAAAGCCATCTCCTCAAGAGTGTCCACACCTAAAGCGGCATGCCTAGTCGGCTATTTCTTTGGAAGTATGCTAGCCTTTACACCATGCAACACACGAATCAGAGCATTGAGGTAAAATACAATTGGAAATTGCACCATCAAATAAACATAACAGTCAGGAATTCAAGCCAAATGATGCAGAATCATGATTAGATAAACGTAAAATGGACAACAAAGAGACAAAGCCGCCGCTGTCCTGTTCGCCTCTGCTTCGCCTAGCGAAGGCTCAGCGAATGCTCGCTGCAGGCTCGCTTAGCAATGAGCTAGCGAGCGGCCACGGGTTTGGAGTTTGACAGCAGCATGACTTCCGAAAACCTGCACTCTTATGGCATTTGATCATAGGCATAGCATAGGCAATTATACAGGATGTTCATACTTAGATTCACATACGAAATCAAATTACATATCAAAACTTTAATCGGAATGCATCATGTATGTAAAGAATATCAATTGGAAACGTAAAACAGCGGTGATACGCAAACCTGTGTGCAATTGCGATAGTGAAAGGGACTGATTGCTTGGAGGCCGGATTGAGTTGGGCGGCGGTAGCTTCGACGCGGATGGGCTGCCTTCAGGTTAGCAGGGTTTTTGCACCAGGGTTTCCGTCCTTCGTCCGTCTGTTCGTGTGTTTCTGTGTTTCTCCCTCTGGGTCTGTGTATATTTTCCGTGGCTGAGGAGTTGGTATTTATAGTAGTAGTGGTGGTGACCTAATGGGCTTAAAATGAGGTCCAAAACTTCAGATTTTCGCAAGCTTCGCTAGGCGAAGGAATTGCTCGCCTAGCGAGCAAGCTATTCTGGGCTTTTTTTCTGGATCTGATGCTTCGCTGGGCGAGTGTCATGATGAAGTATTCGCTAGGCGAATGAATTGCTCGCCTAGCGAGCAAGCTATTTTGGGCCGCCTTTGGATTGGGCCTGTTGTGAGCTGGGCTTTTGTCCATTTGATGTCAGTGCCTTGCAGAACAAGTCGGAGGGTCTTGAGGAATGCTTTGTAATATCAACAGGCAAATTTTGGGGTATGACAGTTAGTTACGTGTTAATATAAGAAAGGAGAGTGATAACTTATGTATCAAGACAGTTGAAGGTGTATGAGAGGAACTACCCAACTCACGAGTTGGAGTTAAAAAAAATTGTGTCCGCCTTAAAATTTTTTAGGCATTATCTTTATCAAAGTTCATTGTGTTAAGTTATCACAAAATCCTAGAGTATTTATTTGATAAGAAGGGTCTAAAGATGAGACACAAGCGTTGGATGGAGTTCTTGAAGGCAATTATTTTGAGTTGCAGTATCGTCCGGGAAGGGCCATTGTTATAGCAGACGCTTTGAGTCGAAAGACACTTCATGTTTCTGCAATAATGTTGAAGGAAAAAGAGTTGATTGACCAATTCATGTAATTAAAATTAGGAGTATATTGCAATGAAGGAAGGTTATTCTTAGGCGTTGTTTCCATGTCTAATGAATTTCTAAAATGGATCAAAGATGAACAACAACTTTATGACCATTTGATGAACATAAAAGAGACTATCAATGATGGTCAAAATGAGGACTTTAACATAAGGAGTGATGGAAGCCCAAGGTTTAGAGAAATGTTGTGTATACATCAAAACCATGATATTTGAAAAAGTTGATTTTGGAAGGCCACAAAAGTAAGATGTGTTTTCATCCAGGAGCCACAAAGATGTATCAAGATTTGAAGAATTTTTTTTGGAGGTTTGGAATGAAGAAGCATATAGCAGATTATGTTCAAAGTTGTTTGGCATATCAAAAGGCGAAGATTTAACATCATAAGCTAGCCGGATTTTAAAAATATTTACATTCTATAGTGGAAGTGGGACACAATAGTTATGGATTTTGTAACCACTTTGCCCAATATTTGGAATAAGCATGATACAATTTGGGTAATAATTGATAGGTTAGCAAAAAGTGCACATTTCATTCTCATCAATCAAACATTTATCTTAGAGATATAACTCAAGTATATGTAAAGGAAATTGTTAGATTACATGGAATATGTAACACCCTAAACCCCGCATATAATTTAATAAGGACTTTAATTAAACAACATGCAACCATTCAGGGTGTCACGCATAAACAAACATAGCCTGCTCCATAACACGGGTTATAACATAACAATTTAGAACCTGTCATCGCATGCTCACTTTTACTTAGGGTATCATCGCAACAACATCATTATTAACTTAAATAAACACAACATTAAAGCCTATGACATTTAGTCTCATGAACTTCAACTTTCATAACGCAAACAAAACGAGTTATGTTGTTCAACTTGCCACACTATGAGATCTCAACAAAACATAAATAATAACTTCTACAAAACAAAACAAAACAAGTGAAAGAAAATGTTCCCAACCCGATGTTACATGATCAGACTACTAAAAAATGATGAACTAATGGAAACCACTCCATGATCTATCTTCTACTTACTCCAACGATGTTACTCCTGAGTATCTGCACGATGCCTATGTAAATGCAACATTCAAACAGAAGGGGTGAGAATACACTTCAATAATTAACGATGAAAACAAGCGGGAGTAGATTATCACATAACAACAACATACACATTACTCAATCAACACCAACATATTAAGTATTCTCATCAAACAACACATCAACAACAATCAATACAAATGAAACACTTATGCAATATACTCAACACCAACTCGTTATGCATGTGGTACCAAATATGAACACTCAGGTTCATATCGCTCAGTGATCCCTATTATAGGATCATATTCTCTCTTGGAACCAGAGCACACCAAAATCATTACCATCACCATATGTAACACTTCACCGATTCCCACCGAACCATCTACTCGCACTCAATCCCCATCATAGGATCAAGTCTCGCCAAAATTGGACCTAAATCTATACACCATGATGTATGACTCTCAACACATGCATTATCACCAAAATAATCACCAAAATATTATCCTTTCACTTCTCACCATTATGCACCACATCATTCATCATAAGCAACAACTAAATAATGTTACAACAACAATAAATAACAACAAATAATAGTAACTCAACAATTGTAACTTCATATGCATTTGTTCATGTTACTTCACCAACATAACGACACATCATCGTATAAGCATAATGTTTCCCTAACCGATCATACAATTCAGCACAAACATCCCTACAATATGCATATTACTACCTATCAATTATCTCACCAAGCACTACAAAAATTCAGCTATGAGCGTGAGCTTTCTAACGCTTCAAATGATGCATCATTTAGACCTACGGGTCAAAAGTTATGGCGTAAATCGTCGGATAATTGCACATGTAATTTTCGTCAATTATTCAGGTCATCCCCCTCACACTCAGCCTCTTAAAACATTACAATTTGATAGTATTTTGCATTGTCTTTCTAACACTTCGAACAGGGTCTCATTTGGACTTACGGAACGAAAGCTAATGCCTTTTTAGTTTTACCTTAAAAAAATTTCCCTGCCCGCCCGTGGTAATCGATTACCAATACGTGGTTATCGATTACCAACCCAGAAAATCCAAAAAAACTTAATGTTTAAGCCGGTAATCAATTATCATTACGTGGTAATTGATTACCACAAAACCTATGACGAAAATACTCGGTTTTAGGCATCTAAATCCCTTCAAGAACCTTATCCAAACATGCCATAACATACCCAAACAACTTATTTCGAATTTTTAACATTATAGATCAAATTCCTACTATAATCTCATCATAATTTCATCAATTAAATACTACCAACAATGCATCAATTAAGTCATATATTTCATAACCTTATCAACTCCATAAACCTTCAAAACTCTCAACAATCATGAAATTATGCTAACTCATAAAAACATAATTTATGCAAATATAATAGCAACAAAATTCACATTGAATTCATCATACAACAACAATTATAACAATAAATTCAGAATTAAACATTGGAATACTCAATCCTATTGGAGGTCAACGACTCCTCCTTATACCATTCATGCTTAAACACCCATTAAAGAAACAAACTTCCCCTTACCTTAATTTCTAGAAGCATTTTGGTAAAATTTAGATTTTATTGATCCTTATTCCTTAACTCGTAGCCTTCTCTCTATTCTCCCTTGCCTTTTGCCTCTTTCTCCTTTTTTCCAATTTTTTGCGTACTGGTCCAAAAAGCTCCTAAACATAGGTCATACTCTTAACTTATATCATTAGGGCAATCTTTCTAGAATTAAAACTCTGACTCAACTCTTATCCTTCTTACTCCTTCCTCCCTTCCACTTCTCATAATTTCCCTTTTTACCTAATGTCTATATTTTTTCATTATAATTAAATAAATCAAATGAATTACTATTATTTAAATATTAAAATACTAATATTCTAGATTTAATATAGTTTTCTCCCTACACTCCATAATACTAATCATACACTCTTCAACACTTATTATTTAGTTAAACCATAATAACTAAATAAATTGCACACAATTATAATTAAATAAAACACTGAGAATTATCATAAATCACCAATAATTCAAAATAAAATAATTAATAAAACTAGAGTGTTATAAAATACCTACAACTATAGTCACTGATAGAGATTCCAGATTTATATAAAAGTTTTAGCAGTAGTTTCACTTAGAGTTAAGAACCAAACTAAGATTAAGTTCAACTTATCATCCCCAAATGGAGGTCCGTTTGAAAGAACGATTAAATCATTAGAGGATCTGTTGAGAGCTTGTGCTCTTGAACATAGAGGAAGTTAGGATGCATTCTTACCATTCATTGAGTTTACTTACAATAATAGCTTTTGTTAAAGTATCGTCATGACTCCATTTGAAGCATTGTACATACAAAAATGTTGTACACCTTTATGTTGGTATGAAGTTAGAGAATACAAAATATTGGATTTGGAGTTCGTGCAACTAATGAAATATCAGGTTAAGCTTATCAGAGAAAAGATGAAGGATGCACAAGATCGTCAAAAGAGTTACAATGATCGGAGGAGAAGACCTTTGGAGTTTGAGGTAGGAGATCACATGTTCATTAGGATAACTCATAAAGTAGGATTTACATAAGCAATCAAAATTAGGAAGTTAACACCAAGGTTTATCAGAATTTTTCAAATTCTACGATGGATCAGACCTATATCATATCACATTACTTTGTCGCCAAACTTGTCTAATCTTCATGTCGTATTTCATGTATCTCAACTAAGGAAGTATTATCCAGATCCTTCGCATGCCATTGAGGCTGGAAATGTGGAACTTAGAGATAACTTGAAATATGAAGCTTTATCTGTCAAGATCTTAGACCATCGAATTAAGGAACTTCGTGGAAAACATATACCATTAGTTAGAGTTGTGTGAAATAAATCAACTTGTGATTCTACTTGGAAAAGAGAATAAGACATGCGTCATAAGTATTCTCATATATTTTAGGTACACTATATTTCGAGGACGAAATTTCTTTTAATAAGGATAGTAATGTAACATCATAATTTTCCATACCTTAAATAACAGATCTAATTGTATTTGAGATTTTAACATCTCTAATTTTACAAAGTAAACTTTGATTAGTAAATTAATTAATAAATTTTAAGTTAATAAATATATCAATTAATTATCCTTATTATTATTATTATTATTTGATTTGAATATCATCGTTTCATTTTATAAAATAAATGTATTTTTTTTTACTATTAGTATCCTACATGGTCATATGTCATGAGACATTAGGATATCAAAGTTCCCTTTCCTTTCTCCCAATTATTTTTCATGTAGGCATATATAAAAGTCATACTGGAATATTGATACACTAGTTAGAAACTATTGATGAAAAACTAGTAACTATTTGATAAGATATATTTAATAGTAATGGTTGAAAAACTAGAAGATATGTGCAAAAGGATATATCTATTTTGTCTTGCAACTAGTATAAATAAGGGTCTTTCATACCTCATTTTCATCGTACATTCATAAATCATCTCTCACACCACTATATTTCTTTCCTTTTCTAGTTTCTTCATATAGTAATATTAGCTTTAGTTATCAAGGTTCTCACGATATCAGTTCATAACTTTTAGAGGTATTATGTGGTCAAAATTCTTCTAAAGTTTCGAAGGAGTTTGATTTTGTACGCCAAAGTTTTGTCCAAATCATTTTCATAAGTAGGTGGTAAGTCATTATGATGTCCACTTATTTTGATTATATTACTTTAATTATATAAAAGTTATTTTAAAATTTCTATTTTAATTTATGTTCAAACGTCAAGGTATTGAACTTATAAATTACAAATTGATATCATAATAAAATATAAACTTTACCATTTTAAGTTGTTATAATGCCCAAGTGTTATTATAAAATTAAAATGTTATTAGAAATATACTCTTGACAATTTCTTAAAACAAACAAATCCAAACGAGGATATAATCTAATTGATATTTGAGTTTAAGAATTATTAAATATAATAGAGGTTATTATTAAATATTTTAACATTAATATTTCAAGTTGTAATATGTTATATTTAATTAAGCTTAAATAATATTCTAATTATCTTATAAATTTTATACAATTTCACGATTATTGAAAATTAGGTTCTTGCCAAAGATCAGAGGAAGCGCTCGTGGACTTTGTCTCTTACGATCACCCCTCTTACCTAGGAACTCAACCATATATTATTCATTATACGAACTGAAGTTATTGTGTAGAGATAAGAATCATGCCAGGAGGGAATGAATAAATACGACAAGACATTTAATGGATTTGACACTCAACCTAAGTATCTAGATAATAAGCAAAACCTGAAAGTTTGATACAATAATTCCCGATTATTAACTTAATACTTATGGTTGAGAGTTACCACGAGATGATTCAGTGCTCATATAGACGTGCATTGAGGAATGTGTAAGTCCACTGGCATGCAATATGGGATGTGTTGGACAAGTGATTTCAAGCACAAGAGGAGAGGGGGTGGGGGGATGAATTGTGGTATTCAAAATTCGTGATAAATTTAAATTTTTCTCGTTTGAGATTGTATTAGTAATTTTATGTGAGTAATTGCAGCGAAAAATTAAATAATTAAAGTAAATTGCAAAAAGTAAAAGGATATGGTTAGAAAGATTGCATAAGAGATTTATACAGGTTAGGCCGAATGCTGACTTAGTCTTGTCCCCAAGAGGTATTTTTGAGAGTTTCACTATAAACTTTGAGATTTTGAAGGTTATGCCCACAAACCTTTAATACAAACTTATCCCCAATCAAATGACAACTTTTACCCAAACTACACTATATAACTGTTTAGAGATTTATAGTTGATCTCAATAACCAAAACACAATTTTTGCCAAAAAAGGTTTATAAGCAAATAATGGAGATTTTATAAAGGTTAATATCAAGAACCAAACTCAATATCTTAAAGGTATTGCGCGATTAAGAATATAAACGATCAACACGACCACTTACAAAATTATCCTCCTCACAAGTAAAATTTCACTTAGTAGCACTAAGGCAATTTGAAGTGAATAGAAAATATTTTCAAAAAGGAGAGAAAGAGATAAATTTGAAAGAAATATGAAAACGTTAGAAAGTCGCGTGATTTGAAGTGAGGAAAACTCTCTCTTATATGATAGTTGGAAACACCAATAAAGGAAACGATCATTGGGACAAATTTATTATCTAATCGATTAGCAAAATGCTTTAATCGATTAGACGACTCAAATATAATCGGTTATGAATCCCAATTAAGGAGGTTTAGATATATAGTCGTGGTAAGTCATTAATGTGCTATCCTTGATAAGTTTACAATCAATTATCATCCTTTTAATTGATTGTACAAGTGTCTTAATCGATTAGATAGATAAAAAAAGTTTTTCCAATCGATTGACACATCTTTCCAATCGATTAGTTGGTTACAAAATTGTTTGGATAAATTTTTAATCACTTGATTATGGATTGGAAAATCATTTTGAAGGTAGAAAAATATTTTGAAGTGTGTGTGTGTGTGTGTGTGTGTGTGTATCTGTGATTTTCCTTAGTACTCTTAAGCTTCTACATTACTTTTATAGTACTCGGTTGACTCAGACATGCAGACAAACATGACCAGACGATCTTTCACACATTTCTCCAAACAACTTCAACACTTTTGCTAGATATTTTCTGTTTGTACATAAACTTTGATCTTGATTTTTTTATGATTAGTAAGATACTTTATTTGGTTATACAATCATCATTGAGATTGAAGCTATTGACACACATTGTCGTCATCAAAACTTCAGATGCAGATCTTCACCACCTGCAAGCACATAGATCCATATTCTCTCCCTTTTTGATGATGAGAACACATATCTCAGGGGAAGTGGTAACAAAACATATACAATTATTTGGAGTGATTAAACTCCCCCTTAATTAATCAAAGAGTATACTCTGCTCCCTCTGAGAGTATACTTCTCCCCCTATGTTATTATCAAAAAGGCATAAAATAATCAAAGCACATAGGTCTCATGTAAAAGGAACAAGTTCCAGTCTAGAGTAAGACATAAGATCTAAAATATTATTTCTCCCTATAAAAGATAGTATCCAACTTTGATATCAATCGATAGATAAGCTTTGGAGAACTTCTTCACCTTGATTCTTTCTCGAGCAGTACCCAAAAGTCTTTGAAACTTTCTGAATTGATAGGGAATTTTGTTGTCTACTTCTTTTTGCTCTGATTTCTCTAAGAGATAATTGTTTCCCCTTATGAGTGTTTTGGACAACCTTTATTTAGTCTACTAGGCCTTAGACTAGCGTTGGGCTCTAGGTGTTTGACACAAATTTTCTCCACAAACACTCAAGGTCCTAAGGTAACTTAACAAAACTTCCTCTGACAAGCCATCGTCATTTTCCCTTCTTATATGAATCATTTCATATAAGAGTTGGTCCAATCATATGATTGATAAACCCATTACACGTTTATCACCTTAACCTCTTGTGACCAACATCATCATTTTGAGCAATTCAGCTGGAAGTAACAATCAACATCTTGGTTAAATCCATCAGAGTTGTTCACTTCTTCTTGTACTCTTAAAAGAGATTCCCCATATTTTAATCTGCTTCGTATAAGAAACATTCTTGCATAAGGATTCATCAGTAGTATCGAATCAATAAAAAAATAACGCACAAGAAAAGTATGCTCGATTTGAAAAAAAGTTGTATCATCCTTCTTTAAAAAAAATTTAAGCAAAAAATTTCCCAGACTGTTAAACCAATTTCTATGAGCTTGTTTTAGATCGTAGAGACCCATTTTAATTTTGAAAGCATGAGTAAGGAGAGTTTTAGAAAATCATGAGAATGATCAACATACACTTCCTTATGGATGTAATAGTTCAAAATGCATTATTTACATTCATTTTGAAGATTTTACAAAAATACATGAAAAGATTGAAATCATCCTTATAGCTTTTAGTTAAGGTACATGGGCATAAGTTTTATTGATATCTATGTTTTAATTGTAATCTTTTCGTAACGAGTCTTGTTTAAAACAAAGATTTCCATCAAGCTTGTTACTAAAGATTCACTAAGGTTCCAATAACTCAACTAGCTTTGGGAATGAATTCCCAACCGTTGTTTCTCTCAAATTGATTTATCTTTCTTGCATAGTAAGAGACCAATTTTATTTGATGATAACTTCATCAATTTCCTTTGGCTCAATTTGTGAAACAAAAGCCATATTGATACATACCTTGCTAGGGGAGTGTATAAATGTAATCAATCCCCTTAGAAATTTCCCCCATCAACATTCTGAATGACGTGGTCCTTAATGATCATCCATTCTTTAAGATATACGTTCTTTAGTTGACTCCTTTCACTTGAATTTCTCTATTTAGGCTTTGGACTTCCTATTGTCTTTGATATTTTTCTTTCCCTTTATTGTCATATTCTAAAGTTGTTCTCTAAGGGATGTTAAGACTCAAAAGATCAAATGATTTTGTCTTGTTGTTATTTAGAAAATGAATTTCTTACCTTGTAGGAGAGGAACAATATAACATATTTATTTCTTGACTTGAAGAGCAACTATCAATATCATCATCTGCATCACAACTTAACTTTTCTACCTTTGGTACCCATATCTTTTTGAGTCATTTGATATGTGTGTGTATGTCTCTCTGTGTGTGTATGCCTGCATGTGCGCGTGTGCGCGATTGTGTGTGTTTGTGTGCATACGCGTGCGCGTGAGCGTGTGTGTGTGAAGTTGTATATATAATTAGTCCAGGCTTCTTATTTCAAAGTTTTAAATTTTCCGTATTTTTATAATGGTTTCTAGGTTTTAATTAAAATTTGACTAATAATTAGTCCAAGCTTCTTATTTCAAAGTTTTAAATGTTCAATATTTTTATAATGGTTTCTAGGTTTTAATTAAAATTTCACTAATGGGATATAAGTTATCTCACATGATTGTCAATTGTACTTTCAGTGAGTACAAAAAGGGTTATACTACATGCAATGGGATGTACAAGAAGGTTTTTTGTGTTCATATATGTGAAAAAGTTAATGATTGACCCAACAACCTAATTGAAGTATTTATAGATACGTTTACTTGGTCAAAAAGTTGATATGAAGACCAACTCCTATTGGGAACGCAACTAGAGTAAATTTCCACAAAAGTTGAATATCAATAAAATAAAATAAACTCACAATCAAAATTTATTACTAATTTTTAATTTTTGGATGAAAAAAATGGCAAACAACAATAATTTTTGAACGAAAAAATAAAAAATCCCTTAACTATAATTTTTGAACGAAAAAATTGCAAACACTCTCAACAACTATTTTTGAACAGAAAAATAGAAAATCCTCTCAACAATAAATTTTGGATGGAAAAATTATAAAACCTTTCAAAAACTAGTTTTAGATGGAAAAATAAAAAATCCCCTCAACCATAATTTTCAAACGAAAAATTATAGAATTATCTCTAGACCCAACTTATAAACTCTATATAGGCCCACGACTACCCAAATCTCAAATACACCAAAAAGATCAGAATTATTATGGTGGATAAACTCAAACCAACTCCATATTTATAATAACTTTTCACTTCTTTTTTCTTTACTTTACTCAATGTGAGACTTGGATGAGTACCCACTTTAACGCAACATTTTTCATGTCTATTAATTCTACCATATACCCCTGACTTTGACGCAATAGTGGGAGTGTGGAGTGAGTCATCCCTCATAATATGAAGCACAATTAACCTATGAGACTTGAGATGAATCTAGTTATTCTCTTAACACGTGACTTGATACATTCTCTCATAAATTATAATGGAGGAGTATTGGATCGGGTTGGATCACGTGTTCATCACTTGACCTTGCCCTTTCGCGCCCAAGTATCTTTTGTGTGATTTACGAGTTAGGGAATTGATGGACTGAGCTCTTCAAGGCTTGACCAAAGTTGTTATAGTCCAAAGTCTATCAAATACAACGTTAAAAAGAACGATGTGATTAATGTAAGACATTTTAATCCAAAATCTCTCAAATAAAAGACATGAAAGGACAATGTGATTAAGGTATACAAATTCACTCCACTTCCGTATACGTAAGATCTTCTAAAATTTTCTTCTCTCTTGTTCATAGTATCATTTTCTTTTCAAATCATAAAAATATATTAATTATTTTACAAAGTTACTCCCAAATAAAACTATATATATTTTTAATTCTTGTGTACCAGTCAAAATAGTCTTTTATATATAAGATGGAATAATGTCTTGAAGAAAGAAAACACAACTTCTGCATTTAAAACCACAAAATAAACATACACTCCTTTTAGAATTTATTTATAAACAAAAATCTTTTAAAATTGTTGACCTTAAATATAAGTAAATTTCAACAAATCTAAATGTCTTTATACTAAAATTATTTATGTATTAATTACTTAATATTGTTAATGAATAATAATTTAATTAAAAATAAATTAATAATTATGTTATTTATTTTATATTAATTTAAATAAATTAAATGCACTTAACTACAATATCGTTCTTAATAAACGTGAAATTTATTTTTTCTTATAAATCAGATTTGAGTAGTACATAATTTTTAATATATTAATATTAAATAACATAAATTTATTCAAAATCCAAAAAAAATATATACTATTCCGACCTGAGAATAATAATTAAGTGCATTTTATTTTCTTATATTAATATAAAATAACTAACACAATTATTAATTTATCATTGGTTAAATTATTATTTATTAAAAATATTAAATAATTGATATATGAATAGTTTTAAAATAAAGATAATATGCTTAAATTTATTAATATTTACATAAAATGAAAAGAATTAAAAAACTTTTGTTTAAAAATAAGGCGGAGAAAGTCCACAAAATTTATATATTCATATGAAATAGCATAATTTAAAAAAAGAATTTCATAAAACACAAGAACATGACTACGAACAGTGTATCTAAGTTTATTCCAAAGAGCGGAAAAAGTGAATCTGGTCGCAAGGACAATATCGGTATTTCCCCAGAGACAAATTCACTCTGCTCTTTCATAGATCCACGGTCAGATTGGTCCTGAAAACTGTGACAAAAGCTCCCACCCCATTTACTATCTGCTACTCTCACGTGACCTTTCCCAATCTATTATCTCCACGTGCCCCCAAATCAACGGCTAATATCTCATCTCTTCTTTTCATTCAAATCTCACGGTCCATATTCCATGTTCTAGACTCTTCTATTTTCCTCAAGCAGAGAAGGCGGTCAAGCTCCCTAACCACGGTTAGATTTCTTAACCACACTTCACGCGTCGGGTTAAAGAACGTTCTCATTCTCAGAATCATTTATCTGAAAACGAAGAAGAAAGTGAGAGAAAGAGAAAGAGAAAAACAGGGTTTAGTTTCCTTATCTCTGAGTTCTCAGCCAACTCGGACGATTCTTGCATACGATTTTCTCTTCGTTTCTCCCTCGGATTATCCGAACAATTCGACGGTTAATTCTCTTCGATTGTTCGGATCTTGCATTGGTGTAGCTAAAGCTCAATGGCCTAGTGAAGAATTTCTCTGATTCCTGTGATTCCGATTTCTTGACGCCTCCATTCGATTTGATCCAATAATCACGTGGTATTGCGATGATTCTTTATTCTTTCTCTTTTCTTCTGTGAATTTTTCTTTGTTGGGAATGAATCGAAGCATGCATATTTAGTGTGGTTAAGATTCTTTTGATGTCTTTTGAATTTTTTTGTTACATGTTGTTGTTGTTGTTTTGTTTTATATGAATTATGTGGATTTTTTATTTGTGAAATGAAATGTTTGTAGTTTGAAATGATCACCGGATTTTAGAGCTTGCATCTGTATTTGTGTATGCAGTAAGTAGAAACTCCTAAAAAAGTAAATTTTTTATTCGATTGAACCTTTTCTTTTGGATTCAAGCTAACAGCTTTGTAAACATGTATATAGTTTTTCTATACTGATTGTTTTTCTTTATGTTTTTAGAATGTAATTTTAAAGTTGATTACTTCTGATTTAGTTTCAAATTTGGCTGTGTTGTTATTTTTTTGAATGTAATTCTTAAAATTAACTTATGGAATGCAATGTTCAGTTTTTTGAATTAATTGTGTTATTACATATCTAGATTATGTTTTTGTTTTAAAATATTGTCCAACCTGGTTCCTAAGCATATTGTCTCAGATCAGATCCATGTCTTTTAAATGGCGAAGGTGAAGGTATTGTTGTGGGAGATCAAGTTCAAATTGGGGATCTCTATGGCTTGAGATTAATCTCTGGCTATCTGCAGGGGAACATAACGGGTGATTTATCATTGATCTTATAATCTAATTGTAAACATTTTATATAGATTTGATCTGAATTTGAAGTGTAATTAATTATGTGGTGAAATAATACTTGTAAAAGAAAAGGTGACGGAGTAATAGAATTAATGGTATTTTAATCCAAAGACACCCTTAATTAAAAATGGAAGTGTGTTAAATCTGTGAGTTTTCTAGAATAATGTCTTTCCATATTAGCACATTGACGGTAGTTGTGAGTACTTTGAGTAGTAATTTATTTGATCTGTTGCTTGCTGTTAATGACTTTAGGATTTCTTTTTGGTGTTATTCTTACAGATTTGTATTGTTATGATGAGAATTTTGATAGAATCTTTATGAATTTGCAGTTTTTGTTGTCCTGTGAGCCTTGTCTCCTGATGGCCTCAATGTAGCTGTCAGCTAGTGTCTATCTCCAATCTTGCCTTAGTCCTTCAATTCCGTTGCTCTGGGAACTAGTGCAGTTTAATACTTTTGTCAACATTAATGATCGTTGGGGATCTAGAGATTGGTTTCATATTAGTGTCATTGGCTCTGGAGTTTGGCGACTTCTTGGGACAGAAGAAGCTTTATTCCACTGCCACCCTGTTGCCCTTTGCAACAATTACCCAATCCTAGCCCCAGCACATGTCACGCAAATCAGACAGTCCTGTTCAAACCCAGATGGCCGTGGCTTTATTCCGTAGTCCGCTTGGTAGGGAGTACCTCGAGAGTAAGAGAATGGAAGGGAGGCAACCTTCTGGCAAGAGAAGGGTTTTTGTGCAAACTGAAACTGGGTGTGTCTTGAGCATGGAATTAGATCGAAGTGACAATGCGCATACTGTGAAGAAGAGGTTGCAGATCGCCCTTAATGTCCCAACGGAAGAGAGCTCTCTAACGTTTGGAGATGTTGTCTTGAAGAATGACCTTAGTTATGTTCGGAATGATACTGCCCTTCTTCTTACACGTAACCTTATGCATCGAAGTTCATCCACTCCATGCCTCTCACCCACTGGGCGAGATATGCAGCAAAGAGACAATAGTGGTCCTATTGAGATATTAGGGCAATCAAGTAACCTGGATATAATGAAGCATATGGTCAAGGACATTGTGAAGGCAATGAAGATTGGGATAGAACCAATTCCAGTTCATGGTGGGCTCGGGGGTGCATATTATTTCCGGAACAGAAGAGGCGAGAGTGTTGCAATTGTGAAACCAACAGATGAGGAGCCTTTTGCCCCAAACAATCCAAAAGGTTTTGTTGGTAAAGCTCTTGGACAACCTGGTTTGAAACGTTCAGTTCGGGTTGGGGAAACCGGCTACAGGGAAGTTGCAGCTTATCTTCTTGATTATGGTCATTTTGCCAGAGTACCTGCAACTGCCTTAGTGAAGATTACTCATTCAATATTCAATGTCAATGATGGAGTCAATGGGAAAAACATCCAGAAGAAGCAGCTGGTTAGCAAGATTGCATCGTTGCAGCAGTTCATACCTCATGATTTTGATGCAAGTGACTATGGGACATCTAGCTTCCCTGTTACTGCTGTGCATCGTATAGGGATATTAGACATTAGGATTCTTAACACAGATAGACACGGTGGCAATTTGTTAGTTAGAAAAGTTGGGGCTTTTGGTGAAGTGGATTTAATTCCTATTGATCACGGACTTTGCCTGCCAGAAGCTTTGGAGGACCCATACTTCGAGTGGATTCATTGGCCTCAGGCTTCAATTCCCTTCTCAGAGGATGAGCTTTCTTACATAAAAAATCTCAATCCTGCTCTAGATTGTGAGATGTTACGTAAGGAACTGCCTATGATTCGTGAGGCCTGTTTGAGAGTCTTGCTACTCTGCACCATTTTCCTCAAGGAAGCTGCTGCTTATGGACTGTGCCTTGCTGAAATTGGTGAGATGATGACTAGGGAATTTCGCAGTGGTGAGGAAGAACCAAGTGAATTGGAGATTGTTTGTTTGGAAGCAAGGAAGTTGTTGGCAGAGAAGGAAGAACTATCTCCAAGGACTGACCTGGAAGATGATGAATTCCTGTTTGATATAGACTGTGATGTAGCTGGGTCAGATTCCATTCTGAAGATGACAATGGACAATCCTCTAATGAGAGCACCTTCTCAGCCTGGACATGGAGGTGGGTATGGCCGTAACCCATTTTCCAAATTGTACGAGAGCATCGAGGAGGAGGAGGAAGAAGAAGAAGGTAATGGAAAATATCCTGAAGTTGTCACTTTTTCTCCTCAGCAAAAATTCCCAAAGGTTTCTGAAATTTCTGTGTCACTGAAAAACATCAAGTTGTTAAGTGAGGCAAGCCAGAAACACCAGAAGCATTCAGGAGGAAAAGCAGATAATGGCCATTACGGAAATACATCATCTGGTCGTAGGAGTGCGAACGAGAAGCTTCCTGCAAGCATAAGCTTTGTGAGCATGGCAGATATGACTGAAGATCAATGGACAATGTTTCTAGAGAAGTTTCAAGAACTGTTGTACCCGGCATTTTCCAAGAGGAAGTCCATAACCATAGGTCAGAGGCAGATACAGAGGCTCGGTACCTCGTGCCAGTTTTGAAGTTGAGCAATACTTTGGTATGATGATAGATAGAGAACTATAAAACGAATAATAAGGGTTTATAGGTTGTTATTAGGATAATTCTGGTTTATGATATTTGAGTAGGTGCCGGAAGAACTGCTGTAGATATGCTTGTATTTTGATTTCATTTTTTATTTCTTTTTTTCCTTTGGAAGGCTTGTCTGATAAATAACTTGTAGGATAAATTTGTGAAATGAAACTTATATGTATATAAATGAAAGCCTTTGTTTCCTTTTTTTGGTTTTGATTTGATTACTTCAATATCTATATGCATATAAACTGTTTGTTTAGACTTTAGATGTGATGTAATCATGATTTGTAGATAACATGTATGATGCATTTTAATCATGGTGGGGTAGGAGGAATCGACATCCGGCATTCGTTAATGAGTTTGGAGCCCATCTAAATCATGAAACTTGTGCTTGTTGTGAGAACATGCTGCTTCCATATTGCTCTAGCTAAACCAGCCGTATGTATTTGTATTTATGAGTCACATACATCTGATACCAATGTTTTCATAGTTGGCTGTCATCCACATTCTCTATTATTTATTTTTTTCTATCTTCTTTTGCGGTGCAATCAAAGTTTATAGGATTACTTTTTCTTTTCGATATTATCAGCGTAACTTTTATAATTTCTTTTATTGGGATTTCTCTATCTCTAATTATTTAATTTTTCTCTATCTAATATATTATCCTTATTACATAGTCTTCCTATCTTTTCTTTCCTCTAATATATTATCCTTATCATATGATTTACATATTTTTTCTTTATTTACTCAAATTATTTAAGTTTATTTTTTACGATCTTTTTTGAGAAACTAAAAAAGATTTGAAATATTTAAAAAACCATAAAAATAAATAAATATATATTCGAGAATAAAATACAATTGTATCCATACAGTGAATTCAAAATGGTTTATTAGGTAAAAATCTACTTTGTATTTTAGGGTCATCATCAAGTTAAGTAAATGGACAAATTGTATTTTAGGGTCATCATCAAGTTAAGTAAATGGACAAATGAGTACATAAAAAGGTACACATTTCATTTTGTATTGTAGTTAAATTAAATTAAATTATTGATAAAGAATATTATTGTTGGAGATATGCTTGAGTGAATTTGAAAAATAGCTTTTAAATACGTGGAAGCCTAATCCATTTGTATGTATTTTATAAAACAAATTGTATATACTTCTTGTAATATTATACTACAACTTGTCTTGAAGCTGGCCAATGAGACAAGGAGAGTGATTAAATTTACAGTGAAGACTTTATTTAATGGTTTATTTTGCAAGATTAAATTTATAGTGAAGACTTAAATTTAATGGTTTATTTTGCAAGATATAATGATAGTGTATGCACCTATGATGAAATGGAATAAAAGACAAAAGATGAGTGGGAATCAATCTTGTCTTGTTTGTCCCCTTAATTAACATGTCAAAGCAAAGTGACATAACCGGTTTTGGAGATAGTTTTATGAACTTGAGCAAACTTATGATTCACCATTATGAGAATACAAGCCATATGGTTCATTGCTGCATTATATTATGATATCGAATCGATCCCGACCCATCGTTTTGTTCATGTTTTATTGCGTGATAGAGTAAGGTGTTAGACCTGTTTTTGCGGACACAAATATTAAGATTTTTTAATTTATAATTTTACTCTTTAAAAATGTAAAACACATATGTTTGTTTCGATCCGATCCTTTTTTTTAGACAGATTAAAATTTAAAATACATATGTTGCCATATTTTTATATGGGTTTTTGTGTGAGAACCTAAAGGATGCCTACCTTGATTGCGACCCCCTACATTAGATACCATGAAAGTAACATAGGAAACAACCTAGTTCACGCTACTACAACTTTAAGTTGTGTCTTCTTTTTTATTGTACAATAAAATTGTAGGGCAGGCAATGAATGTTTTTGTCCATACACTTGTGGTTACTAGTGGGCATGAATGGATTGCACCTCACCTACATGAATGGAAATGAGACGTTAAGTTTTTGAAAGACTTGTAATTGTTTGTCTGAAAGTGTTGTGCTTTGATTCTTGATGTAAAATTCTAATTGGGATGAAAATGATGGTAACACACTAGTGTAGAAAATAATTTATTACTACTTGAAAAGGTGTATTCAAAATTCATAATTAATTTAAAATTTTGTTATTTAAAAAGGTGGTCAAGAAAATCATTTATATGGATGCCCGCACGTCTAACAAGTGGTTTATGAGGCATGCTGATAATATTTGGGACCTTGTTTTATGATGCATGAGGCTTATTGATTATTTTGATTTTTTTTTATTGTTACACTTACTATGATAACATGAAATTTATAGTTGTGTATTATATTTTTTTAAAACCATTTGTATGGATTTAGGTTCTTTCATTTTGAAATCCGGTGTGGTTTCCAGACAACCAGGTAAAGTTTTATCAGAAAAAGAATCAAGATGATGACGATGTTCATCATATGTTTGTCAATCACGAACAATCTGGGTACAACGATATAGAGTTGTATATACTACCACAACAACAACAAGTGTCTCAGTTCATTGATCAGTCACAAGTGTTTTATGAAACTGATGACGACAAACAAGCTGTGGTCAATGTTGTAGATGAGGAAGAAGAAGAAGTTGAGTTTTTGGTTGATTCAATGGTGAACGATGAAGAAGAAGATGAGCCATTACCAGCTAGTCATGTATATTGTCCACCTAAACACATGAAAAGCTTGAATTTGGGTGCCGATGAACCTTCATCAGATATATTTTACAATCCTTATGTGCAATTTCAAGGATCATTGAAAGAATGAGACACATTTCACACAAAAGAAGATTGTGTAAAAGCTATTAAAAAGTTTCACATGGAACTATCAGCTGATTACAGAGTTGATAGAACTAATGCAATGAGGTACAAAATTTATTGTCGAAATGAGCACTGCCTTTTCAGGTTGTCAGCTTCGTACCGAAAGAGGAGTGATTCTTGGGAGATTGGATCCATGGGTCCAGTTCACACATGCATGCTCACGAATCAAATGCAAGACCATCAGAAACTTAGCTCTCAGTTAATATGCGATAAAATTTTGTCTGTCATTAGCAACAATCTATTGTTAAATGTGAGTACACTAATCTCGCATATTGTAGCACAATACAAATATACTCCATCATACAGGAAGGCTTGAATAGCTAGGACAAATGCGGTTGAAAAAATGTATGGTAATTGGGAGGAGTCTTACAAACAACTTCCAAAATAGTTGTTGGCTCTTAAGCAGTATGCTCCAGGGATTATTGTCAAGTTGGAAACGTTGCCGGCGTATACACCAGACGGGACTTGTGCTATTGGAAATGGAATATTCCACCGTCTCTTCTGGGCGTATCAACCATGCATCAAAGATTTTGCTTTTTGTAAACCTATTATACAAATTGATGGTACATGGTTGTACGAGAAATATAAAGGAACATTACTGATGGCAGTGGCACAAGATGGCAACAACAACATTTTTCCAATCACCTTTGCCCTAGTTGAAGGGGAAACTGCTGAGGGATGAAGTTTTTTCCTAAGAAATCTCCGATTGCACATTGCTCCTCAACCTAACTTATGTTTGATCTCTGACCGAAACCCTTCAATAGTCAGTGCATACAAAAACATTGATAATGGCTGGCAGGTGTTAGATGCCCAAAAGTGCTTATTTGAGCTATCAAATATGGGCATCTTTCACTCCATTTCCTTGCTAAAGTGTTCGAAACCACCTTTGTTTTGGATGAAATGCAATTCATTGATAAACGATCTTGGTACCTTTGATTTGTGTGTTATTGTGCAGGAAGTAGGCATGAAATAATAGAAAGTGAAAACACAAGAAATTTGGCAAAGGGATCAAATAAAACAAGCATTCATCAGCTTGCTCGCTAGGCGAGGGCTGTGGCGAAGGACTCGCTAGACGAGCGTCCAGCGAGAGCCCAGCGAAAAGCTCCAGTATTTTACAGTGGCAAACATGACCACACTCGCTAGGCGAGCTTCCAACGAGGTGTGTGGCGAACACGTCCAGACTTGGTGAAAAGCGCAGCCAGCACTCGCTCGCTAGGCGAGCCATTCTGCTCGCCTAGCGAGCATGACAGCCCAGTAGCAGCTCTATAAGTAGCAAGGGCTACTTTTTGGAGCCATACCTTAATTTTCCATACTTTTGTACTTTTTCTAGATTTTTTTACAGCATTGTTCTAAGGATCTTTTGTGACCTAGAAACCATTTTTCTTCATCTCTTAACCATCTTTCACAAAAAGAAGGTGGATTCCCATCCAATCTCGATTATTCGACTCGGATGTTGATCAACCTTCTTCCGAAACTTGTTGACCAAGCTACCATGAAAATGAGTAGCTAAGTCCTTCATTTTGTCAAGGTTAGATGTAGATGATCATTAGCTTTGTGTGTAAATGTAAGGATCTTCATTTGTAAACTCTTTAATGGTGAATATATGGTGAAAACTTTGTTCTTATTGAAAACTCTTTGTGTTGGTTTATGATCGAGAGATGTTTACCAACTCTTAACCTAGGTTTTCATCCAATCTTGTTTGTTAGCTAGAGATAGTAATGAATGATTTTGTTCACCATAAGGTTGAACCAAAAAGTTGTCATTTTGATAGATTGTGTTAGAGATAAACAATGGATCAAAATGGGAAAACTCACAATGTGTGTTAGAGATAAACACATTGGGAGGACTTTGTGAAATAGTTTATCATCTAAAGGAGTTTATAAGTTTTATTGATCTAACATATACATGCAAAGTGATCGTCGAACCCTAACTTTGGCAATATTTCTCAAATATTCAAACCAAAACTTTTACCGCATTTTATTACACTTTTATGCAAGATACCGTGACAAATACCAAAACCCCATTGTTACCTTAAGCTAAGAATTAATACAACTGTCGAAAGGCGGTGATATCTCACAATCCCTGTGGATACGATAATAAAAACCCGACACTTAAAATTACATTCAACAAAATGGCGCCGTTGCCGGGGATTGTGAATTGATATTGCGAGCATCGCAATAGTTGTTTAAGTTTTAGCTTTCGAATTTTTGACTTGTGCTTGTAATTTGTTTGGTTTAGTGTGCAGCTTACGTTTTATGCGAGGGCAAATCCCTGTGGACGAACTTCTTTTTGATCCTGAGATCGAGAGAACCGCAAGGAGGCTTAATAGCAAAACAAGACGAAGGAGGCAACAAGCGAGACATCGACAAGAACAAGGAGAAAGTTCTACCACAAATCCACCACCATTCATACCTAACATGGAGCCACCACCACCGCCTATTTCTACTCCATGCATAAACAGTCCAAGAAACACTGCTCAGTTTGCCAACCACACGGGAAGGCAAGCTGAGATGAAAATGGGAACTCTCAATTTATTATATGGAAGTCCATTCACCGGAATGGACCATGAAGATCCCTTTGCTTTCCTCACAAAATTTTATGAGATAGCATTGGCGGCCGGAGTGGATCAGGCTCAGGAGCTACCGTTATTCAGAAGATTATTTCCCCACGCTTTGCTCGGCAAAGCAAAAGATTGGTACTTAGATCAAACACCAGCCGTCATGACAGACTGGAACGTGTTAGAAGAGAAGTTCATCGAAAGATTCTTCTCCCATAACCGGTTCATGGAATCCAAGACGGCCATCTCTGTGTTTGCACAAGGAATCAATGAATCCTTAAATGAAGCGTGGGAAAGATTCAAATCCATGCTTCAGAAGTGTAAAGGGCATGGATTTGATGAGATGACTCAAATCCATATTTTCAAAAATGGACTTCAACCAAATTGCAAGACGTTGTTGGATGCTACCTCGGGTGGCTCTTTATTGTCTAAAAGTGCCGAAGAAGCTACAAATATCATAAATCGAATGGCTCTAAATGATCTTCAGAGTCAAAGTCGAGGCAACTCTTTGAAAAAGCCGGGAGTGCTTGAACTAGGGACGAACGATGCCATCCTTGCCCAAAACAAACTCATCTCACAACAAGTGGAACTCTTAACGCAGCAAATAAAAGAGTTGAGGGAACCTTCTAAAGCTAAACAAATAGCTTGTTGTGAGCTTTGCAAAGGTGAGCATGACACCGGATTCTGTCCACCTCCGGGGTTCGAAGATGTAAACTACATGGCAAACCAAAGGGACTACCAACCGAGACAACAACAACAACAACAACCTTATCAACTAAACCCTCAAAATCAACAACCACATTTCCAAGGGAACCAAGGGTTCCAACCTAGAAGTAACTATTACCATAACCAAGGTTATGGAGGTGGTTCTTCTAGCCGTCAAAACCCTCCCCAAAATCCTTATCAATCTCAACAACCGTCGGTCGTAACTTCTAAGTTGGAAGAGACATTAACGCAATTCATGCAAATGTCAATGGCAAATCAAAAAAGCAACGACGCGGCTATAAAAAAATCTCGAGACTCAAGTTGGGCAACTTGCTAAGCAACTCGCGGAACAACAAACCGGTCCTTCCTTTTCGGCAAACACGCAAATAAATCCTAAGGAGCATTGTAAGGCGATCACAACGAGAAGTGGGAAGGAGTTGATGAGTGAGAATAACAAAAGAGTTGAGAGTGAACAAAGAGAGAAAAAGAAAGAAAATGAGGAGGAAATAGTGGAGGAAAATATTGATGGTGAAGTGGGGGAGTGGAGTGAGGAGGAAGAAGTTGAAAAGAACGAAAAGAATGGTGAAGTTGAAAAGAAAAAAAGTGTGGAGATTGAGAAAAATACGAGTGATGAAGTAATGGGGGAGGAAGTGAAAAAGCCTAGATGGAGGAGTTCTAGAGTTGCAAAGGGAAAGGAGGTAGTGATCACTACTCCAATCCAAAACCTTCCTTATCCTCATGCCCCGTCCAAAAGGGAGAATGAACGACATTACGCCCGATTCATGGATATTTTTAAACAACTACAAATAAACATTCCGTTTGCCGAAGCCTTGGAGCAAATGCCCAAGTATGCCAAATTCATGAAGGACATACTTACAAAAAAACGGAGGTATACGGAACCGGAGACCATCGTCCTAGATGCGAGCTGTAGTGCCATTATTCAAAGGACACTTCCGAAAAAAGAGGTTGATCCGGGAAGAGTTACTTTGCCAGTTAAAATTGGAGATGTCTATGTCGGGAAGGGACTAATTGACTTGGGGTCAAGCATTAATCTTATACCTTTGTCTATTATAAAGAGGCTTGGCAACATTGAAATTAAGTCCATCCGAATGACGTTGCAATTGGCGGATAAGTCGACAACCCATCCTCATGGCGTAGCCCAAGATGTTTTGGTTAAAGTCGACAAATTCTTTTTCCCGGTCGATTTTATTGTTATTGATATGGAAAAAGATGATGATGCTCCGCTCATCTTGGGCCGACCGTTCATGAAAACCGCGTGAATGATGATAGACGTTGATGACGGTTTAATGAAGGTGAGAGTCCAAAATGAGGAAGTAACATTCGATCTATTCGAAGCAATGAAGCATTCAAAAGATAGAAATGATAGCTTTCGCATCGATGTGATCGAAGAAGCAGTTTTGGAGGTTTCTAAGCATATTCATGAGATATCTCCTATGGAGTTAGCTCTTGACGACTCATTGGAGGTTTTCACCGTTGAAGAAGAGCAAGCTCTTGAGGAATGCTTAAAGGAACTTGATAGTTTAGACGAACTACAACCGTGGGAAGTTGAGGAAGAAGACTTGAAGAAGGAGGTTATTGACGAAAAAGCGCCTATTGAATTGAAAATACTACCTTCTACTTTGAAGTATGTATTCCTAGATGAGACCGAAGCAAAGCCGGTCATCATAAGCAACCTTTTGACAAATGATGAAGAAGCCCGCTTGATCCATGTGCTAAAAAAAAATCAAGAAGCCATGGGTTGGACTCTTTCCGATCTAAAAGGAATTAGCCCTTCCTATTGCATGCACAAGATCTTGATGGAAGAGGATTTTAAGCCGGTAGCTCAACCACAACGCCGCTTAAATCCTACCATGAAGGAGGTTGTTCGAAAGGAAGTTGTAAAGTTGTTGGATGCGGGAATGATTTACCCGATCTTGGATAGTCCATGGGTTAGTCCCGTGCATGTGGTTCCGAAGAAAGGTGGAATTACCGTGATCCGGAATGACAAGGATGAATTGATCCCTACTAAAGTTACAACGGGGTGGAGAATGTGTATTGATTATAGGCGGTTGAATACCGCAACTCGAAAGGACCATTTTCCACTCCCGTTCATGGATCAAATGCTCGAAAGACTCTCGGGGCAACAATACTATTGTTTCTTGGATGGCTATTCCGGGTATAACCAAATTGCGGTTGACCCGGCCGATCATGAAAAGACGGCTTTCACATGTCCGTTTGGAGTGTTCGCGTACCGAAAAATGCCCTTTGGGTTGTGCAATGCACCGACGACTTTCCAACGATGTGTGCAAGCCATTTTTGCCGACCTTATTGAGAAAACAATGGAAGTCTTCATGGATGACTTCTCGGTATTTGGTGGATCCTTTAGTCTATGCTTGGCAAACTTGAAAACGGTGCTTGAACGATGTGTAAAGACCAATCTTGTGCTTAATTGGGAGAAGTGTCACTTCATGGTGACCGAGGGGATCGTGCTTGGCCATAAAGTCTCTTCAAGGGGGCTTGAAGTTGATCGAGCTAAGGTTGAAGTGATTGAAAAGTTACCTCCTCCGGTGAATGTGAAGGGAATCCGAAGCTTTTTGGGGCACGCCGGGTTCTATCGGCGCTTTATCAAGGACTTCTCAAAGGTGGCTAAGCCTTTGAGCAATTTGCTAGCTAAGGACCAGGTATTTCTCTTAACCGATGAATGTTTGCAAGCTTTTGAAACTTTAAAAGAAAAATTGGTTACTGCTCCGATTATAGTCGCTCCAAATTGGAATTTAAATTTTGAGCTAATGTGTGATGCTAGCGACTATGCAATTGGAGCGGTACTTGGCCAAAGAAAAGAAAAAAAAATTCATGCGATACATTACGCAAGTAAAGTTCTTAATGAGGCTCAAATTAACTATGCCACAACTGAAAAAGAATTACTTGATAGTGTATGCGCTTGAAAAGTTTAGATCTTATCTTATAGGGTCTAAAGTCGTAGTGTATACCGACCACGCGACGATTAAATATTTGCTCACCAAACCGGATTTGAAGCAAAGGCTCATCCGTTGGATCCTCTTGTTGCAAGAATTTGATGTTGAAATCAAAGACAAGAAAGGATCAGAAAATTTGGTGGCGGATCATTTATCCCGCTTGGTGAATGTGGAGGTTACCGCGTCGGAGAAGGAAATCCGGGAAGAATTTCCTGATGAAAAACTGTTCAAAGTTCAGGTTAGGCCGTGGTTTGCAGACTTTGCGAACCACAAGGCTAGTGGTTTTGTGCCTCCCGACCTAACTTCGAACCAAAAAAGGAAGTTTCTTTCGGATGCCAAGTATTACGTATGGGATGACCCGTACTTGTTTAAGTTGGGTAGTGATAACCTTTTAAGGAGATGCGTTACTGGCGATGAAGCGCAGAGCATCCTTTGGCATTGTCACAACTTGCCTTACGGCGAACACTATAATGGGGTGAGAACGGCCACTAAAATCCTTCAGTCGGGATTTTATTGGCCCACTATTTTCAAAGACGCACATACCCATGCGCAAAGTTGTGATAGTTGCCAGAGAAGCGGTGGGATTGGTAAGAGAGACGAGATGCCTCTTCAAAACATCCAAGAGGTCAAAGTATTTGATTGTTGGGGCATTGATTTTGTAGGACCATTCCCACCCTCTTATGGTAACGAGTATATGCTTGTCGCAGTTGATTACGTTTCTAAGTGGGTTGAGGCGATTGCCTCACCTCGGGCGGATGCGAAAACGGTGATAAATTTTTTGAAGAAAAACATATTTTCCCGTTTCGGAACCCCCCGAGTGTTGATAAGTGACGGAGGGTCACACTTTTGTAATGCACCGTTGGAAAGCATTTTAAAACATTACGGTGTATCACACAGAGTGGCAACTCCGTATCACCCACAGGCTAATGGGAAAGCCGAGGTCTCTAATCGTGAGATTAAGAGAATCCTCGAAAAAACTGTGTCAAATTCGAAAAAAGAGTGGTCACAAAAATTGGATGAAGCGTTATGGGCATACCGTACCGCCTTTAAAGCTCCAATTGGCCTAACTCCTTTTCAATTGGTGTTTGGTAAAACTTGCCATTTGCCGGTTGAATTGGAGCACAAAGCCTTGTGGGCTCTGAAATTTTTAAATTTTGAAAATGATTTGGCCGGTGAGAAAAGGAAGGTGTAACTGCCTGAGTTGGAGGAGATGCGCAATGCCGCATACCACTCAAGCTGGTTGTACAAAGAGAAGGTAAAAAAATACCATGACAAAAAGCTCCGAAAGAAAGAATTTGTGCCGGGACAGTTTGTCCTCTTGTTCAATTCCAGGTTGAAGTTATTCCCCGGAAAGTTGAAATCAAAATGGTCCGGGCCATTTCGGGTCAAAGAAGTTAAGGAGTACGGAGCTATTGTCATTGAGGACCTGGAAAAGAAGGACAGTTGGACCGTTAATAGCCAACGTTTGAAGGTTTATCTTGGCGGTCATGTGGATGCTCCTCTGTGAGCATCACACCGTCGAGCTTATCCGACGTTAAACAAGCGCTTGTTGGGAGGCACCCCAACATTGTAAGTATTTACAGTTTTTCTGTTGTGTTGTAGTGGGATTCCAATTGTTAAAACCTTGCTGAATGTACCAGGAATGCTGTTTTTGAAAAGCCAAATGCTGTCATGCTCGCTTGATGCTCGCTAGGCGAAGCAGTAGCGAGCAGATTCGCTAGCTGCTCGCTAGGCGAAGCAGCAGCGAGCGCTGCGTGACAACACTAATTTAAATCTCAGCAGGCCATGCATTTTGGGCCCAAACAAAATTTCTTTTTAACTTCTGCTCTCACGAACACTCAAGCACTCTATCACTGGATGGCGGCAACTCAGCGTGCCATGCTCGATATGCACGATTCTATGCAGCGGTTACAGCTGCAGGGAAGTGACCCCACCAGTGATCACTCATTGATAACGCGTGAGCAGTTTCTGCTTAACGCTAACTGGCCTGTGGACATGCCTGTGTTTGGTGAGGGGGCGGGTGCTGGTGCGTCTTCTGGTGCTGCTGATGGTGCTGATGGTGATGATGATGATGAGGCTACCGGTTCTGAAGCCGGTAGTGAGGAGGGTTCTGAGTCCTTGGAGGGCTAAGTTTTTTTTTTTTTTTTATGTTTTATTTCTACTGTATTTCCAGAATTTTGTATTTTGATTTTGGCTTTGTACTTTTGGGGTGTTTTGTCCCCCATGAACAAATTTAAATTTTGAAGTTAATATTATTATTTATGTTATAAGTTTTGTTTGTTTTAATAAATTTTTGGTTGGTTGAGTGGCAAACCTTCTAGATTGGTTGCTCCTCAAAGAAGTATCCAATGAAGGTGCATCCGAGCTTGGATGGCAATGATAAGAATAAACAAGTGAATAAGGCTAAGGTACATGGTTACCTCCGGCTAGAATTTTAGAATGCACTAAGAACTTCACTCTTTTTTGTAATTGAGTATTGTCTTTTTGCAACATAATTGAATGAATGTTTCATCTAGGACTTAAAACCACAAATTGTGAGGAAACCTCCATTGTACACTTAAATGCTGGATTCTAATAAGTTTTGTTGATTCATTTGATTCATGCTTTGTCTTTTATTATTGTGAATATGTGGAAGCAATTAGAAATGATCAAGGCACTTGTTTTCTATCGAGCACAACCAGTTCCAAATGCAACTTACCTGTGAGCAGAGAGAGTATTCGTTAACCCCTTTGAGCTTAAACAATTGAATCTCAGCTTGAAATAAAGCGAGATTTCAAAAATCTTTTTTTTACAACCCGGAAAATCTTGATTACTGTTCTTTTGCCGTAAAAAGTTAAGAGCATTCACTTAGGGTGAGTAAGAAATAAGTTGGGGAGAACGAAAATGAGAATCAATAAGTGCCACAACTCTTGAAAAACCGAGCAAGCATTGAAAATAAAAATTAAAAAAGAAAAACATCTGTTTTGTAAATATGATGTGAAAGAAAAGAAAAAAAATAGAATATAGAGAAAATAAAAATGAATGCTTGCTTGGAAGAAAAATAGTGAAAAACAAAAATTGAGTTGTGAAATAAGAGTTGTGAAGGTTTCAAATGAGAAACAAATGGAACGAAGTTGAGATGTGTAAATAATGTACAGTGAATGTCTCTTTTGCATCGGCAATTTCGTTTTCAATGGCCTTAGAAATGACCCTTGTTTGTTAACCTAACCAAGCTTCAACCGAAAAGTCCTTAGTGATCTTCGTGCTTCCACATTACCATTTATAATTGTTAGACATTGTATGAATCGAATTGATTTCTTCATTATTTGTTAGAGAGTGAGATTATTCCCGCGGTTGCAAACGCGTAAATTCTTCAATCCTTATTCGAAGAGGAGAGATAGAGTGATTCATTCAAGATAATATTGTTGTAGATAGATACATATTTCGCATTGCTACTAAGTTTTAGTTCTTGTGTATTATTTTATTCGAACCGTTGGAAATTTGTATCTGCTGATTCGCTTGTGTTTGAGCCGTTTTATCCGACTTCGGAGAAACCTTTTTCTTAAAGCAAATCCTCTTGTCCTTCAAGGGGCATACTTTGCTTGAGGACAAGCAAGAATCTAGTTGGGGAGAGTTGTTAGATGCCCAAAAGTGCTTATTTGAGCTATCAAATGTGGGCATCTTTCACTCCATTTCCTTGCTAAAGTGTTCGAAACCACCTTTGTTTTGGATGAAATGCAATTCATTGATAAACGATCTTGGTACCTTTGATTTGTGTGTTATTGTGCAGGAAGTAGGCATGAAATAATAGAAAGTGAAAACACAAGAAATTTGGCAAAGGGATCAAATAAAACAAGCATTCATCAGCTTGCTCGCTAGGCGAGGGCTGTGGCGAAGGACTCGCTAGGCGAGCGTCCAGCGAGAGCCCAGCGAAAAGCTCAGTATTTTACAGTGGCAAACATGACCACACTCGCTAGGCGAGCTTCCAGCGAGGTGTGTGGCGAACACGTCCAGACTTGGTGAAAAGCGCAGCCAGCACTCGCTCGCTAGGCGAGCCATTCTGCTCGCCTAGCGAGCATGACAGCCCAGTAGCAGCTCTATAAGTAGCAAGGGCTACTTTTTGGAGCCATACCTTAATTTTCCATACTTTTGTACTTTTTCTAGATTTTTTTACAGCATTGTTCTAAGGATATTTTGTGACCTAGAAACCATTTTTCTTCATCTCTTAACCATCTTTCACAAAAAGAAGGTGGATTCCCATCCAATCTCGATTATTCGACTCGGATGTTGATCAACCTTCTTCCGAAACTTGTTGACCAAGCTACCATGAAAATGAGTAGCTAAGTCCTTCATTTTGTCAAGGTTAGATGTAGATGATCATTAGCTTTGTGTGTAAATGTAAGGATCTTCATTTGTAAACTCTTTAATGGTGAATATATGGTGAAAACTTTGTTCTTATTGAAAACTCTTTGTGTTGGTTTATGATCGAGAGATGTTTACCAACTCTTAACCTAGGTTTTCATCCAATCTTGTTTGTTAGCTAGAGATAGTAATGAATGATTTTGTTCACCATAAGGTTGAACCAAAAAGTTGTCATTTTGATAGATTGTGTTAGAGATAAACAATGGATCAAAATGGGAAAACTCACAATGTGTGTTAGAGATAAACACATTGGGAGGACTTTGTGAAATAGTTTATCATCTAAAGGAGTTTATAAGTTTTGTTGATCTAACATATACATGCAAAGTGATCGTCGAACCCTAACTTTGGCAATATTTCTCAAATATTCAAACCAAAACTTTTACCGCATTTTATTACACTTTTATGCAAGATACCGTGACAAATACCAAAACCCCATTGTTACCTTAAGCTAAGAATTAATACAACTGTCCAAAGGCGGTGATATCTCACAATCCCTGTGGATACGATAACAAAAACCCGACACTTAAAATTACATTCAACAGCAGGATCCTTTGTCGATGCATGTCTTCTGCATTAGACATATCGCTTAGAATTTTATGCGGGAGATCAAATACAAAACATTGGTAAAAAAGGTTGTCAACGCAGGTTACGCATTATCAGGACCTTCTTTCAAACACTACCACAAAGATATAAGATTGTCAAACGCAGATGCAGTACGGTGGATAAACAATATTGTTGGTGTAAGCCCTAGAGGCCAATACATTTGGTACTTGTATCGAATTATTTATTAATAATAAAAGGATTTTTCTTTATTATGTTTGTCTAATAAAGTCCCTAGAATAGATAGTCCGTTTAATGTATCAAGTGTGACTTAATCATGAGATCACATTAAACATAAGGGCACTATTCTTAAAGTATCCATAGTCGAGCTTTATTGTGAAGTGAGATAACATTAAAGTATTAAGACTATTATGTATATAGACTGATGATCACATCTCATGGATCATGGATAAGGAGTTATCAAGTCTTAAACATAGGTATGCATATTAAGAGTAATATTTATACTGGATTGACCCGCTATGAGAATACCATATAGAATGTTATGCAGTGTGTCATAAGTTATTCTCATGGTGATAATGGTGTATACCACCCTTCAACCTGAAACCACTATGGACCCTAGACGTAGAGTCGAGTGCCTTATTGCTGATCAAACATTGTCCATAACTGGATGACCATAAAGACAGTTGATAGGTACTCCACGAAGCATGCTAAGGGACATGAGTGACCTAGATGGAATTTTCCCATCCTGCGTAATAGGATAAATGTCTATGGGCCCAATATTGAACCGGACAAGGCTGACACGGTCTATGCTTTGTGTTCAATATAAACATAAGGGCAAAAGGGTAATTGTACACATAAGTATTATCACAAAAGGATTTGTCAGATCACATGACATTTTCGTGTCTTGGGTAGCAGTGATGTGTTGCTAGATACCGCTCACTGTTTATTATGTTAAATACGTGATTTAATATAATTGCCAATGCCACGAAAACCTACAGGGTCACACACAAACGGACGGATTGATGAGAGATAAAGTAACTAAGGAATACCGTAATGTACGGTGCACTTAAGTGAATTGTAGAATATTGTAAGGTACGGTGTACTTAAGTAGAATACGAAATATGGTAAGGTACCACGCGCCTAAGTGATTTTGGATATTATAAGAAATGGGCCACATACACTTGAGTGGGCTTTTTAGCTTGCAACCCACACAAGTGGTTCTATAAATAGAACCCTTGTGTAGAAGCATTTGTGCAGTTGCATTTTCGTTTCTCTCTCTCTCTCAAAGCTTTCATTCGTAGCAGCTAGCACTGAGATTGAAGGAATCCATTCGTGTGGACTGAGTAGAGGCGTTGTCATCGTTCAACGTTCGTGATCGCTTTGTAGATCTGCATCAAAGGTTACAATCGCCACAAGAGGTAACGATTCTATCACTGATCATGCCCATTCGTAAGGATCACTAAAGGAGAAACTTTAAATTTCGTTGCGTTATGGATCACTCTTCTCCTTCAGTGGTATCAGAGCCACTTACGAAACCATGCATCTGATAGCTGTTTATTTTCTGTATTTTCTATATTTTCTGTATTAATACGATTAAAAGATAGAATGAATCAAAGAATAAACGAGTAATTAAATTTGGCATCATATGTGTACGATTTGGATGATTGATGTTGACTATGCTTCGGAATCCGATATTAGTATGGTGAAGCAGCGATACATCGATCGTCCACAAGTTATGCAATTGAGACCGATCAAGTTATATATATGATATAAGTAATCCTGATGCAAAATACGGTATACATGATATACTATTTCTGTTTCGTTCATTCAAACACTTAATGGTTGTTTTCCTTTGAGCGATCAATGGTCATTTGCTTCTTGATCCGACATTAGTATGGTGAAGTAATGACGTGTTGATCAATCATACTGAATCAACAATCAAGATGTGTTTGATGGTCTGAAATTGGTGCATTAGGGTTAATGATGGCGCAAGGGTTGTGTTGTCAAAGAGTTATGCGATTAGGGTTATGATTGCACAAGAGTTGTGCTTTAAAGTATCAAGTGTTGATGCGAAAAACGACGTCGATTTCAAATGAATTGTTCATTAAAAATTTCGGCCAGGGGAGCTGCCCCTACAACCCCGCAAGGGGGCGCTGCCCCCTTGACCACCGTCCGCTGACCGGGCAGCGGAACCCCTGTCCCGCTGACCTGGCAGCGGACCCCCGGCTAACTCTGCGTAGTGTGATCGGTCGCCGAAATTTAATTTGGTTTTAATTAATTAAAAGAATTAAAATTAATAATAATAATGTGTTTATTATTATTGTCTTGTGGTGATCGGTTATGACCTTACTTTTCCTTTATTTTGTTTTGGGTTTTTAAAATACGACTTGCGTGTTGTGCCTCTCTTTTAATCTCTTAATGTAACTTCTTTTCTCATCTTACTCCCTCGTATGTAAAACGAGTTTCTTTTATGTAATGTAATATTATGAAGAAAGAGAAGAATTCAATATCAAAGGAGGACAACCTTGAAGATCTTGCTTAGAGAAGCTTAGATCGTTATTAGGTTAGCTTAGGTTCTCTCATTGGCTTGGGAGAATAATTGCGCTAGGGGCCATAACTATTTAATTATGTATGTTGATGCATGTGAATGTATGTTGATGCATATGAGAGACGATTTATATGATAAATAAGCCGGTGAGATCAGAATAATTGCAAATTCCCTCAAATTAAATATTAAGTTTATGTTTTCCAAGTTTTAGCACTCATCAAGACTAGTATCGGATAATGTAGGTTTCACCTACGCGAGGTGCATGTTCTATATTAGTAAGGTGCGATGGGACAATTGTAATATCCAATTGCTAAAACAATGGGTCAAACTTAACTAAACAAATTATAATAAGATTATATATGTTTAGAAGCAAGAGTTGGAAATGATCCATGTGATGGATTGGAATAATGAGTTATTCACCCAATTAAAATATTCGAGAGTTGTATTAGATACAATTGGAAGGAGTTCCTACCTAAATAACCTAGTTTTGTGTAATCCGCCTACGCGGACTTAAAACAAAGTGAAATGCGGATCTCGACCCACTAGAAAATCTTCCAACGGGATTTTCCGAATCAAATGGTGAGGGTCATTTGTTTTGAGTAAAATAGTGGGAGCATATTTAATTAAAGGCCTAATTAAATATGTTATTGATACTTATATTTTCATTATTTTCATGTAGATTACCATGACAACAAACACCTCTAACAACATTTTACGATCAATCCTTGACAAGGAAAAATTGTCTGGGACAAATTTTTTGGATTGACACCGAAATCTGAGGATTGTCCTTAAACATGATAGAAAGTTGTATATCTTGGAGAAACTTGTTCCTGAAGAGGAACCTCCTAGTTCTGCACCTAAGGCAGAAAGAGATGCTTATAAGAAGCATGTCGATGATACCAATGAAACTGCTTGTCTCATGCTAGCTACCATGAACTCAGAGTTGTAAAAGCAACATGAAAACATGGCAGCGTTCGATATGATCGAACACCTGAAGATGCTTTATCAAGAGCAAGCAAGACATGAAAGGTTTGAAGTTTCAAAATACCTTTCTCAAGGCAAGTTAGCTGAGGGAGCCCCTGTAGGTCCCCATGTGCTCAAGATGATTGGGTATGTGGAAAACCTTGAGAGGTTGGGTTTTCCCCTCGGAAAGGAACTTGCGACTGATTTAATCTTGCAATCATTTCCAGACAGATTCAGTCAATTTGTCCTAAATTTCAATATGAATGATATGGACAAATCTCTTCCTGAACTGCTAGCCATGTTAAGAACTGCTGAGCAGAATCTGAAGTCAAAAGGGAAGTCCATTCTGATGATCGGAAATGGAAAGAGACAGAACAAAAGACCCACCAAGCAGGGTGATAAAGGGAAAGGCAAGGAATTTGCCAAACCCAAACCCACTGTTGCTGCTTTGAAGCCTAGTGGAGGCATATCAAAGGAAGGCACCTGCTTCCATTGTGGTAAGACCGGACACTAGAAGAGAAACTGCCCAAAGTACCTGGAAGATAAGAAGAATGGAGTAGAGACTTCAACTTCAGGTATTTTTGTTATTGAAATTAATTTATCTACTTCTGCATCATGGGTATTATATACTGGATGCGGTTCTCACATTTGTACCAATGTGCAGGGGCTAAAAAGGAGTAGAGATTTGGCAAAAGGTGAAGTTGACCTACGAGTTGGCAATGGAGCAAAGGTTGCTGCTTTAGCCGTAGGAACTTATGTATTGACTTTACCTAGTGGTTTAATAATTCAGTTAGAGAACTGTTATTATGTACCTGCAATTAGCAGGAATATTATTTCCGTTTCTTGTTTGGACAAGTTTGGTTTTTCATTTATAATAAAGAACAATTGTTGCTTAATTTATTTGAATGATATATTCTATGCTACTGTACAAATGAACAATGGACTATATGTTCTTGATCTTGAAATGCCTATTTATAACATTAATACTAAAAGGATAAAACCTAATGAGTTAAATCCAACTTACCTTTGGCATTGTCGATTAGGCCACATAAATGAGAAACGCATTTCCAAACTCCATAAAGATAGACTCTTGGACTCTTTTGATTATGAATCATATGAGACATGCAGATCTTGTTTAATCGGAAAGATGACAAAGTCTCCATTCACAGGAAAAGGTGAAAGAGCTAATGATCTTTTGGCCCTCATACATACTGATGTATGTGGACCACTGAACATACCAACCAGAGGAGGTTTTCAGTACTTCATCACATTTACTGATGATTTCAGTAGATATGGTTATGTGTATTTAATGAAACACAAATTAGAGTCCTTTGAAAAGTTCAAGGAATTCAAGAATGAAGTACAAAACCAACTAGGTAAGAATATTAAAACTCTTCGATCAGATCGAGATGGTCAGTATTTAAGCCTAGAGTTTGATGACCATCTGAAAGAGTGTGGGATTCTATCCCAACTTACTCCTCCTGGAACACCCCAATGGAATGGTGTATCTGAGAGAAGAAATCGAACCCTGTAAGACATGGTCCGATCCATGATGAGTCACGCCGATCTTCCAAACTCCTTTTTGGGACATGCACTATTGACAACAACTTACACACTTAACCATGTTCAATCCAAAAAGGTTGAGAAGACACCATATGAGATATGGAGTGGTAAGAAACCACATATGTCTTACATGAAGGTTTGGGATTGCGAAGTTTATGTGAAACGACAAATTTCAACTAAGCTTGAGCCCAAATCTGACAAATGCTTATTTATGTGGTATTCTAAAGAAACAAGAGGGTATTGCTTCTACAATCCTTCTGAGGGCAAAATCTTTGTCGCTCGAACTGAAGTTTTCCTAGAAAAGGATTTTATTTCCAAAGGAATCAGTGGGAGGAAAGTAGAGCTTGAAGAAATTCAAGAATCACAAAGCATTGATACACCTATGGAGGAATTAGAGCAGGAAACACAAGTAGTTGTGGAAGAGCAACCTGCTCAAGTAGAACAAGACCATCATAGGTCAAGTAGGATACGTCATCTACCTGAGAGATATGGATATCTCATAACTGATCAAGGTGATGTATTACTCATGGATCAAGATGATCCCGTGACCTACCAAGAGGCCATAACTGGTCCCGAGTCTGAGAAGTGGCTAGAAGCCATGAAATCTGAAATGGATTCCATGTACACAAACCAAGTTTGGACCTTGGTAGAGCCTCCTGTAGGAGTTAACCCTATAGGATGCAAGTGGGTCTTCAAAAAGAAGACTGACATGGATGGTAAGGTACATACCTAAAAGGAAAGACTGTTTGCAAAAGGATATAAACAAATTCATGGGGTTGTCTATGATGAAACCTTTTCACCAGTTGCAATGCTTAAATCTGTTCGGATTTTACTTGCTATCGTTGCATATCATGATTATGAAATATGACAGATGGATGTCAAAACTGCTTTCCTTAATGGGAATCTTCTTGAGGATGTGTACATGACACAACCTGAAGGATTTGACATACCAGAAGAAGCCCAAAAGATATGTAAGTTACAAAGATCAATCTATGGATTGAAGCAAGCTTCCAGAAGCTGGAATCTTCGTTTTGATGAAACAGTAAAACAATATGGATTCATCAAGAACGAAGATGAGCCTTGTGTCTACAAGAAGGTTAGTGGGAGCATGATCGTTTTCCTGGTATTATATGTAGATGACATATTACTCATTGGAAACGATGTCCCTACCCTGCAACAAGTAAATTCTTGGTTGGGAAAATGCTTTTCTATGAAGGACCTAGGTGAAGCAGCCTATATATTAGGAATCAGAATCTATAGAGATAGATCACAAAAACTGCTTGGCCTAAGTCAGAGTACGTACATAGACAAAGTGCTGAGACGTTTTAATATGCATGATTCTAAGAAAGGATTCATACCTATGCAACATGGCCTGTGTCTATCAAAAACACAACCCCCTTCAAATAAGGAAGAAAGGAATCGCATGAATAAGATTCCATATGTATCTGCAATAGGATCTATCATGTATGCCATGTTAGGTACTCGACCAGATGTCTCATATGCTTTAAGTGCAACGAGTAGGTACCAATTTGATCCTGGTGATGCTCATTGGGTAGCTGTCAAGAATATCCTTAAGTATTTGAGAAGGACTAAGGACTCATTCTTGATATATGGAGGTCAGGAAGAGCTGTCTGTAATTGGATACACCGATGCTAGCTTCCAGACAGATAAGGATGACTTTAGATCGCAATCTGGTTATATGTTTTGCTTAAACTGTGGCGCTGTGAGTTGGAAAAGTTCAAAGCAAGATACAGTTGCTGATTCTACAACCGAGGCCGAGTATATTGCTGCCTCAAGTGTAACAAAGGAAGCTATTTGGATCAAAAAGTTCATTAGTGAACTTGGCATAGTTCCTAGCATTGTGGATCCCATTGGTCTCTATTGTGATAACAATGGTGCTATCGCACAAGCTAAGGAACCTAGATTTTACCAACAATCCAAACATATACTTAGGCGTCATCACCTCATTCGAGAGATAATAAATAGAGGAGATGTGAAAATATGCAGAGTACCTACACTTGACAATATTGCTGACCCACTGACAAAACCTCTTGCGCAGCAGAAGCATGATGGCCATACTAGATCCATGGGCATTAGGGGTATGCCTGATTGGCTCTAGTGCTAGTGGGAGATTGTTGGTGTAAGCCCTAGAGGCCAATAATTTTGGTACTTGTATCGAATTATTTATTAATAATAAAAGGCTTTTTCTTTATTATGTTTGTCTAATAAAATCCCTAGAATAGATAGTCCGTTTAATGTATCAAGTGTGACTTAATCATGAGATCACATTAAACATAAGGACACTATTCTTAAAGTATCCATAGTCGAGCTTTATTGTGAAGTGGGATAACATTAAAGCATTAAGACTATTATGTATATAGACTGATGATCATATCTCATGGATCATGGATAAGGAGTTATCAAGTCTTAAACATAGGTATGAATATTAAGAGTAATATTTATACTGGATTGACCTGCTATGAGAATACCATATAGAATGTTATGCAAAGTGTCATAAGTTATTCTCATGGTGATAATGGTGTATACCATCCTTCGACCTGAAACCACTATGGACCCTAGATGTAGAGTCGAGTGCCTTATTGCTGATCAAACATTGTCTGTAACTGGATGACCATAAAGACAGTTGATGGGTACTCCACGAAGCATGCTAAGGGACATGAGTGACCTAGATGGAATTTTCCCATCCCGCATAACAAGATAAATGTCTATGGTCCCAATATTGAATTGGACAAGGATGACACGGTATATGCCTTGTGTTCAATATAGACATAAGGGCAAAAGGGTAATTGTACACATAAGTATTATCACAAAAGGATTTGTCAGATCATATGACATTTTCGTGTCTTGGGTAGCAGTGATGTGTTGCTAGATACCGCTCACTGTTTATTATGTTAAATACGTGATTTAGTATAATTGCCAATGCCGCGAAAACCTACAGGGTCACACACAAAAGGACGGATTGATGAGAGATAGAGTAACTAAGGAATACCGTAATGTACGGTGCACTTAAGTGAATTGTAGAACATTGTAAGGTATGGTGTACTTAAGTAGAATATGAAATATGGTAAGGTACCACGCGCTTAAGTGATTTTGGAATATTATAAGATATGGGCCACATACACTTGAGTGAGCTTTTTAGCTTGCAGCCCATACAAGTGGTTCTATAAATAGAACCCTTGTGTAGAAGCATTTGTGCAGTTACAATTTCGTTTCTCTCTCTCTCTCTCTCTATCTCTCACTCAAAGCCTTCATTCGTAGCAGCTAGCACTGAGATTGAAGGAATTCATTCGTGTGGACTGAGTAGAGGCGTTGTCATCGTTCAACGTTCGTGATCGCTCCGTAGATCTGCATCAAAGGTTACAATCGCCGAAAGAGGTAACGATTCTATCACTGATCATGCCCATTAGTAAGGATCACTAAATGAGAAATTTTAAATTCCGCTGCGTTATGGATCGCTCTTCTCCTTCAAATATTCCATCGGAGAAGTGAACTAGGGCATACGACAACGGTCAACGTTGGGGTCATATGACAAAAAATCTTGTGGAATCAATAAACTCCGTCTTCAAAGGCATCCGAAACCTACCTATAACCGCTTTAGTGCAGACAATATATTTCAGGCTAGGGGCGTTGTTTGAGACCAGACGTTTCAAATGGAGTTCAGTGTTGCAATCTGGGTAGTTGTTTAGTGATGCTTCAATGAAATTAATTAGACACGAAGCTTCCAAAGTAAAAACACACATGGTCACGGTGTTTGACCGTACTAAAGGTTGGTACAATGTTACTGTGTCCATGGATCACAATGAAGGCATGTCGGTGGGACAATACATAGTGGAACTAGATAGAGGTTGGTGCGACTGCGGAAAGTTCCAAGCCTTTCGTACACCCTACTCCCATGTCATTGCGACATGTTCAAAGGTTCGAAGGGATCCATCCTACTTACTATATGACGTTTACAAAGTCATAAGCCTATCCAATGTTTACAAAGTTAGTTTTTCAGTTGTTGCAAAAGAGGATTACTGGCCAGAATATCAAGGGGACATTGTTTGACACAATGAAGTTATGCGAAGAAAGAAAAAGGGTCGCCCAAACAGCACCCGTATTCGAACTAAAATGGATACGGTGAACAAAATGTTTCGATTATATAGTTCACGTCGTAAGCCAGATCACAATCGTACTAACTGTCATAGTGTTGGAACAAGCACAACAAGATAATTTTACATGTACCTCTTTTGCAATATATAAAAAACAAAATTTATTTCATATAATAATTTTGTGAGGAAATACCATCGCAAACAAATACAACACATTCAACACACAAGTAACACATAAACAACAACACAAACAACCACAACAATTAAAATACCATTACTATAACTAAGCGATTACAACCATCAAAACAATTTTGAACATATTATGCACCATCCTGTGAACGTCTCTGTCAGTCTTAATATCCATCCATTCACACACTTCTCCATTTTGGTTGAACGTGGACTCAAGCCATTGAATCCTTCTAATCCTTTCACCATCTGCAATTTCCCCTTCTAACCAATAGTCCAACGTCTGATTAAGACGTTCGAACGAATATATATTCCAAAGTTGAATCTTTATCGGAGGTGCGACTGCTGAAAAAATTAAATCGACATTTCTCTTGTGAATGTATTCAAACATGGTTAAAGAACAAAAAATCGAAGGAAATTGAAGTAGAATGAAAGAAAATGGGGTTGGAGGGTAAGAAGTTGTGTGAAAAAATATGGGAGATGCACAAGGTATTTATAGATGAACCATGAAATGCATGCGCCAAAGGACTAGGCGCAACACACATGCACGCGCCAGATGCATCATACATGTGCCAGCAGCCATGACACATTCATGCAATACCTTGAAAGCACGCGCCAATGGAGTTGGCGCCTCCTTTGAAATGTAAATGGATGCGCCAGATCAACTAACGCATCTGTTTGAAAATGTAGTTATTTTATTATTTTTTTGAAAAAATGATTATTTCATATTTTTTTTAAAAAACATGATTATTTTAAAAAAAATCTCAATTTTGATTCACATAAAATTTGCACTTACCTATATATTTTATGAAATCAAACAAATACAAATTTGCTTAATACTACATATTTAGTTATTTTATATTCTCTCCGTATTATAAGAGAAAAAAAAACAATTTTTGTATTAAATTATAAGAGAAAAAAATTCAATCTTAACCATTTAAATAATTTATCCAAAAATTAAATATTTAATTTGGTTTTTCAAAACATTTCACTTATCATGACATAATCATGGACGGTGCATTAAAGTGTTGGCATGTTTCGATGCATTGAACTATGCTATTACTAAGTAACGTTATTGACATATAATGCATATTAAATTACCATGAAGCCTAGATAATGCACAATGCAGTTCCCATATAAATAAATAAAATTTTCCTCCATCACTTTCTCATTCACTTTTTTTCCTTTTTTTATCTCTATCACACATAATAATGAAAGTATCCAAAGATTCAAAGAACTTATCATTTCACATTGTTAAAAATACATTAAATAAAGAGGTCAAAGATACGAAAACAAAGTCATCGAGTGAAATTGTTGAACCATATGATAGAAATTTTTGTTGGGGGAGTTGTTTTTTCACTAGGGAACATTGAAACTTGTGGGTAGAGCAACATCTTTGTGAGAGACACACCACATATTCACCCAAAACCTTAAGGTGATAGGTGAGTGAGTTCTCCCACTTATAAATGCTCAAGTCTCCACATTATCAACCAATGTGGAACTATTATTCACACTACTCACATTTGATACATTCTCAACAATTTTTTAGATCTTAACGTAAGTGTTTTGAATTTAAATAAAAATGTAATTGACGACAATAATTGGCGGGTAATGCTATATGAAAACACTAAAAAAATGTAACATTGAGATATTTATTGAATCAATGAGAGATTAATGAAAATTGTAACACTGAAATGTTATTGAAATCAATGAAATAGAGGAGGAAGAGAAAACGTAGAACATGGGAAAGAGGAGGAAGAGAAAGAACCAACATCAATCCTCACCTTCGTCTATTCATTTTTCATGCTTCAAAGAATCAAACCCCAATCTGAATTGCTCATCTTTCTCTTATGTTACAACATCAACATCATCCTAAATTAAGGTGAGTCTATAATAGGCATGACAACATAACTCGTATCCGCCTTGAAGTTGATGGGGAAAATCCGTTTTGACTGAGTTTGAGTTTGAATTTGAGTTTTCCCCGATTGTAAAATATGGGAACAAGTCGGATAATGGGGACACTAGTATCCACCCCGAACCCACCCCGTTTATTTTATTATATACATTATTATTTATTTTTGATAGTTTAAAATATTAAATAAGTGATCAATGTTTTGATATTTTGATTTGTATTACTTATTTAAAATATTTGAAATGTATGTATGAAATTTTTTTAGATTGTTTTATTTTATTATTTGTAATGTAATTTGATTTCGAAAAAAATAATTTTTCTATTAAAAAATTTGATTTCACTAAATGGATGGTGGCGGGACGGGGATACCTGAACCCAACCCGAACCCGTTTGGAATGAGTTTTGGTTTTATTCTCCATCCCCGATTGAATTTGGGGCGGGGAACGAGAATTGTTTGGGGATTTGGGGGAGATAAAAACCGTCCCTGCACTGCCCCGTTGCCATGCCTAGTCTATAGATAGGATTTGAGGTTTTGTTGGGATTTCATGAATTGGAATCAAGGGTTTGTGAGAAATTACATAAACATGTCAATTATATGAAAATTTGTCAGAAAGTTGTCAATGATATGATTATTGATCTTGCATGAGATGATTTCTATGTGTTTTGGTTACCCTAGTATGTTAATATATGTTATGGATGAATGGGTGATGGATTTGAGTGTAAAATTTGATGTTAAAATGCTGATTTTCATGAAAATTGTTGTCACGTTCGCTATGCCCTGCTTGGGGAGGCTATGCACAACCCTAATCACTTTCCCGGGGCTTCTAGCGCGCTACTAACCCAAGTTTCTGTTTCTGTGGCACATAGCCCCACTATGGGGCACATAGCGCACATGACAGATTCACATTTTTCCCATTTTCACTATTTGTGACGTAACTTTAGCTCCGTAACTCGAAACGTGACACGGTCGGAGACGTTGGAAAGCTATTCCAATGCTTTATCTCAATATAATTAAACATTATGATTTTGTGACAGTTTATAATATGTGACAAGTCCACTTTTGATTGCATGTTAAATGTATACATGATGGTGACTTATGTGTTTTGATGAGCACCTGTAAATAATGTTTTATGCTTATTCCCCTGAGTGCAGTTTCTGTTCTGTTATGCGAATGAGACGCCTCTTATTATGTATGAATAACATAATGAATTATGGTTTGATGGATATTATGACGTGATCACTTGTTTTTCCTGTTACTCGTTCATTCCGATTGCACATTCGGATGTGACTGTTGCGTATGCTGGAATCGAAGTAGGCATAGACCTTTAGGTGGTAAATTACTTGGGGACTCACCGTGTTATCAAGCGATGTACTTATGGGGGTCCGTGGCGGCGTATACCCACTTGGTGTTACACATAGACATTATCGATTGTTGTGCTTGTGTAGCCATGTAGGCAGATTACACTTGGGTTACTCACCATAAGTGTGCTTGTGGAGCCATATAGGCGTAAAATATAATACCCTAATTCCCCGACTGAACATTTAAATAAAATAGTTTGATTAAAATCAAGTATTAGAGTTTCACCAAACCATAAATTTCAAACACCAAATAGTCAGGAAAATACGCAACAAAAATTCAACAAAGTTCAAAAATAAAGTCCCATCAATAACTCCAACAAAACAAAATTAAAGAATCACGCAATAACGAATGACATCCCATCCCCAGTGCTACATATACTCCTCTAAGATCCAATGATAAAATTTGAAGGGGGCATAAACGTTATTCCCCACTGAACAACTACTCATGTACCTAATTATCTGTATCTTAAAGAGCACAAACGCCACAATAACAAACAGGGGGTGAGAATACACTTACAAGTAATAATAGTGAAATTTAGCGACATAATGGTAAACGAATATAACAGTAAGATTAATAGACAAACACATACACCAATACAAACAAAAAGATCATTCTCAACATATGCAATGCTATCATGTACCAACTCCATCACTTATGTGCATGTGGTACCAAGTTTTTATGGATATCAGAGGTATGTTACTGATTTCTTCCACAGTCTCCGGTCCCTTACCTAAACCGACGATCCTCACCAAATAGATATGAAACCCGCCTCTTGTCTCTCAACTAGACCAATGATCCCACCAAATAGATATGAGACCACCAAAATGGACCGAAGTTCCACCTAACTCCAATGTATATGCATGTATGGTAGTATGAACAACCAAAATATGCATTTCACCAAAAGAAAAGTTTTAACATAATCCAACACAAATTATTTATAATATTATTCACCAAAAAGTAGTTCCATATGTGAACCACACACTGTCAATAAAAGGCCACCAATATAGTCCCACCAGACTAATCACAATAAAATAATTACTTTTAATATTTATAATCACCCAAAATCCAACACACCTCAACAAAGTTATTATATTATTCTATAGCACAAAACAACACTAAAAACACCAAAATTACTCTAAAATGTTCAAAAGGATCCCCAAAGGATAACTTTCACGAACGATAACTCTACTGTAATTATAAGTGTTGGTGGTTTGACTGAATACTAATAATATTTTTTTTATAATTACTTTTATCTTAATTTATCTAAATAATTATTAACTCAATATTAATAATAATTTTTAACTCAATATTAATTTTTAAAATAATTATTTTACCTTAATAATTATTAACTCAATATTAATAATATTAATATTTAAAATAATTATTTTAACTTAATTTCCCCCCCTTTTTTTATACTTCTCTATATTGCCATGCGAGTCCGAACGAAAAAAAAAAATCAATTTTTGATATAGAAAAATGATTTTTAGGAAAAGGTGATTTTTAAAAAAAAAGAAGTATTTTTCTTACGAAAAAGTGATTATTTATAGAAAAATAATTCTACACTATCAGTTTTTGATATTTTTTCAAAAAGAGAATTTTTATAAGTTTAATCGAAATTACATAGTCACCAAAAATTCAATCAATAAACATTATCGATTCAACAAACAATAAACAAATGAGATTTTTCCAAATCACAATTGATTACAGATGGTAATAACGATATTTATCCAAAAATAAAAAAAATAACATTTTACACTAAATTCACAATCATACATATATAACTTATACTATAACAACTTGAACACTTTTGAGATATTACCATAAATTAAAGTTAAAGGGTTAAAGGAAAATCCCATTTTGACTAAAATATCTTATATTATAACAACTTGAACACTTTTGAGATATTACCATAAATTAAAGCTAAAGGGTTAAAGGAAAATCCCATTTTGACTAAAATACACACTCAGAAAACACATAAAGCACAATCAATAAAGAAAAATAGGATTAACAACTCAAAATCTTTGGCGCTAATGAGAGGGTAAGGGAACCTCATCATCATGCTGCCTGTCGCACCCCAAAATTTGACTTTGGCTTTGTTGACCACATCTTGATTAATCTCGTTGTCTCGTATTCATCTCAATTTCTTAAACTTCGCGTGACAACTGGTTTGATTAGGTTTTGTGTGTTTTCGTTGCTTACCGTGTTGTATTTCGTTGTTTTAGCAAAACCTGGCCGATATCGTTGCCTCGTATTTATCTCGCTTATCTCTGTTGTGTGTGGCATCGCTTCGATTAGGTTTTGTGCGTTTTTATCTATTTAATTGTTTGTTTGTCGGTATTTTGACTGTATTTCGAATATATTAGAGTTTTCGTATTGTCCGATTATTTGTGATTGTGTTTGTCAGCGTTTTCGTGATGTCGTGTTGATTTTATTATTGCCTAGGGTTGTTTATTTAATTACGTGTTGTGTCGTGTGATTTAATCGAGTCTGTTTGAGTCGTGTTGTTGATTTTACTGGTTTACCGGTTTACTGGTTTATTGGTTTTTATCAATTTGTCTGTTTTGCTGTGCAAATTGTCATCGTTTTTATCGCGTTCGGGTCGCTCGATTTTATCGTATTTTAATCGTGTGCCGTTTAATATTATTTGTGCTTAATATTAATTGTGTTTAGTTGTTAATTAGTTTATTTAATTAGGATTAATATTATATTAGTTTATTATTATTATTATTATTATTATATAATATATAAATATATATTATTAATTTATGTTAGATATTTTTTAGGTTTCTTATTGTTTAAGTAATCCAGATATATATTATTAATTTATGTTAGATATTTTTTAGGTTTCTTATTGTTTAAGTAATCTAAATATATATTATTAATTTATGTTAGATATTTTTTAGGTTTCTTATTGTTTAAGTAATCTAAATATATATTATTAATTTATGTTAGATATTTTTGAGGTTTCCTACTGTTTAAGTAATCTAAATATATATATATATATATAGATGTTGTTAGTAAGGAAAAAAGGGAGGTAGATCAGTAAGGAAAAAACGTGTGGTGAGAGAAACAGAGAATTGAAAAGAAATATTTTTTCCAAAAGCATTACCGTATTTCACTTGTTCTTCATTTTCGGTAACCCAAAATCGTCCCGATTATTCACCGAAACACAAAACCGATTTCATATCTTTGAAGTTCGTTGAGTCCAGGTCACAAATATCCAAGGTTCATTTCATTCCGGCGTCGTTTCACCGATCAAAAGCGACGTTGAAGTCAGGTACTCACGAAGGCAGCCAGCACTGCGTCGGTGACGGTTTCCAGCTTTCAGTCGATCATTTGGACGATCAGAAGTTCATCCTCTTCACACAAGGTAATATTCTTCACTTATCTCTGAAATCCGCAAAGTTCCGGCTTGCCGACATGTGTTTTAATATATTATTTATCTATATATATATATATATATATATATATATATATATATATATATATATATATATTATTTTTGTCTATTATATATTATTTGTCTAAATGTACATATATATTATTTTTGTCTACTATATATTTATTGTCTAAAATATAAATATATATATATATATATATATATATATATATATATATATATATATATATATATATATATATATATATATATATATATATATATATTACTTTTGTTTACTAAATATTGTTTATCTTTTATTATTATTTTGCATATATGTTTTATTTAAATGTTAGTTAAATTAATTATTTGTTTAAATGTTTATTTATATCAAATGTTTATTTTGTCTAAAGTAAATGTTTATATTGTTTTTTCATATTTGTTTATGTTGTTACTAACCGTTTCGTTTCAGTTTCAGCTCGATTAACTCCACTAACTATTCGTAATACTAACTATTCATAGCTAACTGTGTTGTAATAATTTACTTTCTCGCATTTTTTATGTTCTGTATTGGGTGTTTAATCGTATTGTTCACGTTTTATGTTAAAAAGTCGAAAAATCCAAAAAAGAGAAACCCGATGCGATTCCAACGGTCGCCGTTTAAGAAACCCTTTTCACACACTCACAAGCTTACTCTTGGGCTTCCTTATAATGAGCCCATTTATTTATTGTTTCAGGGTTTAGGCTCATTCAAATCTTTTGCCAGCTTTGGCTTTTCAGTTTAAAAACATTTTCAAAAGGACGTGTTAGTCTCGAAGCCTCCCGCCTAGGTCGAGCAAGAGATGGCAAGACACGCCAATCTAAAATCAACAAAACAGACTTTCCCCTTTTCTTTTGGGAGAACTACGTGGATTCTGATTTCTCCATTGCGCCTTGGAGATACGTAGGCATGAAGTCTACGACTTTATCGAGTCCAAAAAGCAATAAAATCAAGTTCTTTTCTCATCTCCCCAATCAAACGATCAAAGCGAAAAAAGCAAAGCATTCACATAAACATAAGCAAAAAGGTTCCTGTGGAGTACCGCAGATGTAGAGGGTGCTAATACCTTCCCTTTGCATAACCAACCCCCGAACCCGTAACTCTAAAGGGATTTATCGTTATTTTTCCCTTCCTCTTTTTTGGATAAAATAAAAGACGGTGGCGACTCTTGCATTTAAAATATTTTTCAAACGGGTTAAGTTCAATCAATACTTAATCTCGTGAAAAATCCCGCCGCGACAGAATGGCGACTCTGCTGGGGAAACAGTGATTAAACTTATTTGAGGGTTTAGCCTATCTTTGCTTGTTTATATGTTTGCTTTGTGGATATTTGCTAAATTGTATTGTTTGTAATGTTTGTTATTTTGGGTTTTGGGGGATACTTGTGATAAATCCTATACCCGGATTTGGGGCACATTTGAGATAGGATAGATGATAATTCAGGTTGACTTGATAGGAGACAATCCTTACCGAGTTGACTTGAGCCTTTGTCCGCTTGGTGGAGGCCTCTTTGAGGGTGATAGTGCTAAACAATTCATTTGTGAGGCATTGTTGCTTTCGACGGGCCCGTGCAGCCAAGGACCTTAGTTTACCTTTACCCCATCTTGGCCTTACTTAGGATGTGATGCGGTGACCACTTCGGACCAAAAGTCTGGTTTGGTTGATACGCGATATCACACTCAAGCGAGATTCTTTTGAGAATAATATTGGAAAGCGAGCAGTTGCTTAACCCGGTATTATCCGAAGAAGGATCCATAACCTCGGGAACTTTTAGAACCCGTTTGGCAGGTGAACCTTAGAACTTATCTTGGGGCTTTGTCCTAAACTCCATGCTGGTGATGAACTTTGAGCCTTGTATTGTTTGACCATGTTTGTGTTTGTTGCATTCATGCATGACATGCATTCATTCCCATCATTTCAACCTTTTTCCAAGGAACTTAAAGTGAGGATTGCAAATATTGCAGGAAACATGGATTTTGGACGGAGAAGTGTGAAAAAGTACAATCTCATCAATCCAAAGATAGATGAACTAAAGAAACTGGTTTCTTCGATCGCAGATCCTATTGGTTTCAGAGACAGATATGGGGCACTTATATCTTTATTGACACTTAGGATGGAAGAAGGGTTATTGCAGACACTAGTACAGTTCTATGATCCAGTCTATCACTGTTTCACATTCCCAGACTATCAACTCATGCCTACATTGGAAGAGTATGCCCAGTTGCTTCACATCCCAGTTGCTGATACAGTACCTTTCTCTGGTTCAGAAAAGTTATCCGAGCACAGTTCTCTTGCAAAAGTGTTGTACATGAAGAAGTCAGAATTCAAGAATAACTTCACCACCAAAGGAGGACTTCCAGGTTTCACTGCCAAGTTCTTAATGGAGAAGGTTTCTTATTTTGCCAGTCAAGGTTGTGATATTATTGTGGAGCATCTGTTCGCCTTGTTGATCTACGGTTTGTTACTATTTCCTAATATTGAAGGTTTTGTGGATTCATATGCTATACGCATCTTCCTAAGTGGTAATCCTGTTCCAACTTTGCTCGGAGACACCTATCATTCCATCCATTACCGTACTTTGAAAGGAAGAGGAACCATAGTCTGCTGTATACCGTTACTCTACAAATGGTTTGTCTCTCATCTTCCTAAGTCAGCTACTTTTTGGGATCGCAAGTCAGGACTTCAGTGGTCACAGAGGATTATGTCTCTTACCCAGTCAGATATTGCATGGTATAGTAGAGTTTTAGACGATGTGAAGATCATTGATAGTTGCGGGGAGTTCCCCAATGTGCCCCTCATGGGCACAAAGGGAATCATTTCTTATAATCCAGTACTTGCTAGGAGACAACTCGGTTACCCTATGAAGGACAAGCCTCCTAACATTCTTTTAGAAGGTATTTTCTTGAGGTATAACGAGGAGGACCCTACCATGAAAGAGAGAGTAGTAAGAGCTTGGCATCGTGTTTGTCGCAAAGGGAGACTTGAATTGGGTAAGAAAGATTGTACCTCCTATGAGCCGTACCTCCAGTGGATCAGAGCCAGAGCTATACAGTTGAAAATGCCATACCCATATCATGATCCTATCAAACCCGCTCCGTTGAAGACCCTCTACCTTCCGCTAGATGACAAAGAAGAACTCCAAGCCACCTTGGAGAGGGTCGAGAAAGAGAGAGACGCTTGGAAGGATAAGGCCCAGGTGCTCGAAATGGAAAATGAAGAACTTCAGAGACAGTTAAAGGAGCAAAGTGGAGAAGATCGTGCAGGTAAACGTCCAAGGGTGCAAGAGGATTTATTTTCCTCAGGCACAACAGATTACTCCCAGATTCCACAGTCCTCAGGTGCATGGAAAGGTCTTGTAGACAGTTTGGTGAAGGAGAAAGCTTTTATGCAGAAGGCCTATGAAGAAAAAATTGAGAGACTTGAAGGACAACTCCTACTTGTTTATGCTCGTCCTGATGACACATGTCCTTAAATGGTTTTCTTGGTTGTATTTTGGGTTGATAACTTTGTATATTTTGATAAAAATGCTTAAAATGAAAATTTTTGTTTTGTTATCAAAAATGTTTGCAATTCTATCTTTTCCTTCACTTAGAGTTCCTTGGAAAATCATTCATTTTGCATATCCATGCATCACGTGCATACAGGTTGTCTGTCTTGGTCCAGTCTTCTAACAGTTGCTTCCCGCCAGCAGATCCATTTCAAGCTGACGCATAATTACAACACAAGAGCCAACTACAAAAGAAGAATGGAGATAACAGATAACGAGAACCGAGAATTGAAAGCTCAGGTTGACCGCCTTTCTGCTATGGTCGAGACATTGATAGCAAACCAAGCAGCCTAAGCTGCTCAACTTCAAACAGCACAAGCTCAGGTTGCCGAAGCACAAGATGCACAGATCCAGGCACAAGCACAGGCAGCAGAGATGCGCAACCAAATGTTAACCGCCCGTCTACAAGCAGAGGAAGCCCAGGCTAGGGCTCAAGTTCATAATTCAGGACAGACTTCGGCACAGAATCAACCTCAAATTCAGAATCAGACAACAGCAACACCCGTCACTACAATCATCGCTTCAGAAATCAACGTTGTCCCAGTCACTTCTGCTACCATCACAGCATCCCGTCCTTGGGAAATACCCAGGGATCTTAATCAAGATAGATATCAACAAGAGTTCGTTCCACCAAATGCTCCTATCTTCACTAATGTGCCTCCCGTTGTTCACTATACTCCTCACCTAGGAGAACCTGTCTATCACGGCCCTACCCCAAGTGAGGATCCTGGTCTCAATGATAGAATGGATGAATTCCAGGATCAGTTTGCGGAATTACAAAAAGAGATAAAAGCTCTTCGTGGGAAAGAACTGTTTGGCAGAGATGTAAATGATATGTGTTTGGTTCCAGACGTAAGGATGCCAGCAAAATTTAAACTACCAGAATTTGAAAAGTACAAAGGAAGTTCTTGTCCACAGACCCATTTGGTTATGTACGTGCGAAAGATGTCAATGTACACCAACGACCAAAGGATGCTCATTCATTGTTTTCAAGACAGCCTTACCGGTGCAGCTTTACGCTGGTATATGGGATTAGACAGTTCTCAGATCAAGACTTTCAACGATTTAGGCGAGGCCTTTATCAAACATTACAAATACAACCTTGATAATATGCCAGACCGAGATCAGTTGAGGTCCATGCAACAAAGAGAAAAGGAGACATTCCGTGAATACGCGCAAAGGTGGCGCGAAATTGCAGCACAGGTTGTTCCACCTATGGAAGAAAAGGAGATGACGAAAGTGTTCTTAAAGACTCTTGATACTTTTTATTACGAGAGGATGATTGCAAGCGCTCCTACAGACTTTACTGACATGGTAAACATGGGAGTCCGTTTAGAGGAAGCAGTTCGAGAAGGGCGTCTAGTCAGAGAAGGAAGTTCATCTTCAAGCGGGGCAAAGAGGTACGGCGGTTTTATGAAAAAGAAGGAACAAGAAACTAATGCTGTGTCCTATAATCATCCAAGAAGGATCAATTATCCTTACCATTCCCAACACCAACATATAGCAGCCGTGACTCCAGTAATCACTTCCGCTCCAGTTCAAGTCCAATACCCTCAGCAGCGTACCAACCGCTTCCAACAGAATACTCAGTATCAGCAACAACATCAACCTCAACAACATCAACATCAGTTACAACAACGTCCACCACAGCAGCAAAGAAGAACCAATTTTGATCCAATTCCAATGTCATATGCAGAATTGTATCCAGCTTTGATCACTAAAAACCTTGTGCAACCACGACCACGACCTCTTGTACCAGAAGTGCTACCTTGGTGGTACAAGCCAGAGGTATCTTGTCCCTTTCATCAGAATGCTCCAGGTCATGACTTAGACAACTGTTTTGCTTTAAAGTTGGAAGTACAGAAGTTGACAAGAGCAGGTATCCTGACCTTCAAGAACATGGGTCCCAATGTGAAGGACAATCCAATGCCAAGTCATGGTCCTTCATCAGTGAACAATATAGAAGTTTGTCTCAATGAACAACGTGTTACGAAGATAGAGGAGATTCGGCGGTCTTTGGTTGAAATTCATTCTGTTTTATGTGCTCATGGTCTATTCCAACATGACCACCAGATCTGTGGTACATGTTCAGTCAATTCAAGAGGTTGTAGAAAGATTCAAGATGATTTGCAAGGCGTCCTTGATCAGGGTTTGATTCAGATTTCTAGACAAGTGAGTTCTCCAGAATCACAAGAACAAGAGGTGAATGTCATCATTCCTTGCTTCAACATTCCAGAGAAAGTAGAGATAGCTTATCATCCGAGGGAGCCAGTGGTGATTTGCCCTCCGGGCCCAATGCCTTACACTTCAGATAAAGCGGTCCCCTACCGCTATGCAGCAACTATTATTGAGAACGGTAAAGAGGTCGAGATTAAAACCTTAGCCTCAGTTACCAATATCGCAGCAAATAGCCGAATGACGCGCAGTGGCCGCGTGTTCGCTCCGCCGGTTATCCCAAGTAGAAATGTTGAGAAAGATCCAGTGGTCGTGGTACCAGTGACAAGAGAAGCAGAAGGGCAAACAAGCAATTCAACCCTTGACAAAGAAACAGATGAACTACTCAGAATTATCAAGCTCAGTGACTACAAAGTGGTAGATCAGTTGCTACAGACACCGTCAAAAATCTCGATCCTGTCCTTATTATTGAACTCAGCTGTCCGCAGAGAAGCACTACTGAAGGTGCTTGATCAAGCCTTTGTAGAACAGGGTATAACAGCAGAGCAGTTCAACAATGTTGTAGGCAGCATCACTTCGTGCAATGGCTTAGGCTTTTGTGATGAAGAACTGCCAGAAGAAGGAAAGAATCACAACTTCGCTCTCCATATCTCAGCCAATTGTCAAGGGGATTCTTTGTCTAATATCCTAATTGACACCGGTTCATCTCTGAATGTCATGCCCAAGTCTACCTTGTTGAAGCTAAAGTATAAAGGGGGGAAAATGCGGCACAGTGGAATTATTGTGAAAGCGTTCGATGGATCAAGAAAAACAGTCATTGGAGAAGTTGATTTGCCTATTGGTATTGGACCACACGTATTCCAGATCACTTTCCAGGTTATGGACATAGTGCCAGCTTATAGCTGTCTGCTCGGACGCCCATGGATTCATGAGGCGGGTGCCATTACATCCACGTTACACCAAAAGTTAAAGTTTGTCAAGAATGGGCAAATAGTGACGGTTAATGGGGAGCAGGCTATGCTGATTAGCCACCTTTCATCGTTTAGTGTGATAGAAGTAGACGAGACGGCTGTTCAAACTCCATTTCAGGCCCTGACCATCGATGATTACAAGAAAAGTGAAGGTTCAATCGCGTCATTCAAAGACGCCCAGCAGATTGTCAAGACAGGTCCTACAGAAATGTGGGGCAAGGTGATAGAGTTGCCAGAAAACGTTAACCATGCAGGATTAGGCTTTGTTGATGGAAAACAAGTGCAGACTTCAGTGGTGCGACCTTTCAAAGATATCTTTCACAGCGGTGGGTTTATCAACATGGTAGCAGTTGAAGAGGATACTTTTGAGAGAAAGACAGAAGACGAAGGCCCCAGATTTGTGACACCAGGAGTAGTTATGAAGAACTGGACTGCAGTTGACATCCCACATTGTGTCCACATATCAAAGTAATTAAGCTTTTCAGTTTTCAAAAATCTTCCGCTTTAGCCCAAAGCGCGAAGCATTAATTTTGTAAAATGGGCACTTTTGTCAAAAACATACTATCCATGAAAAAGATCTTTTGTGTTCCTATACACTTGTGTCCTTTTATCTTTTCAGCTTTTTCGGAAAATGGTAACACAAAAAAAACCTTAAAAAGAACACATTTTTGCATGTCATGGTCAGTCCTCTAAAAACAATTGTTTGTACAGGTTACTTAAACCCGTTGAACACAATGACATCATGCCCTCTCCCAACTTTGAACATTCTGTATTCGAAGCTGAAGAGGAAGAGTGGGATGAGATTCCAGAAGAGGTCGCCCGCCAGCTTGAAAATGAAGAAGACACTATTCAGCCATACAAGGAGCCTTTGGAAACAGTCAACTTGGGTTCGGAAGAAAATGTGAAAGAAGTCAAAATTGGAGCATTGTTATCCCCACAGGTCAAGGAGCAATTGATCAGCCTGTTGAAAGAGTATGTAGATGTGTTTGCTTGGTCTTATCAATATATGCCTGGTCTCGACACTGACATCGTAGAGCACAAGCTACCTTTGAAGCCAGAATGTCCACCGGTCAAACAGAAATTAAGAAGAACACATCCAGATATGGCCGTCAAAATTAAAGAAGAAGTTCTGAAGCAAATAGATGCTGGTTTTCTTGCCACTTCAGTGTATCCAGAGTGGATAGCAAATATTGTGCCAGTTCCTAAGAAGGACGGGAAGGTACGAATGTGTGTCGACTATCGTGACTTAAATAGAGCAAGCCCAAAGGATGATTTCCCCCTGCCTCACATTGACATGTTGGTAGACAATACAACAAAGTTTGACATATTCTCCTTCATGGACGGATTCTCCGGGTATAACCAGATCAAAATGGCTCCCGAAGACATGGAAAAAACTACATTCATAACACCATGGGGAACATTCTGTTATCAAGTGATGCCGTTTGGGTTAAAGAACGCAGGTGCTACTTACCAGCGAGCCATGACAACGCTCTTTCACGACATGATGCACAAAGAGATTGAGGTTTATGTGGATGACATGATCGCGAAGTCTCGTTCAGAAGAAGGTCACTTAGTAGATCTATTGAAGCTATTTCAACGATTGAGGAAGTTCCGTCTTCGCCTCAATCCGAACAAATGCACATTTGGCGTCAGGTCAGGTAAACTCTTGGGCTTCATTGTCAGCCAAAAAGGCATTGAAGTTGATCCAGATAAAGTAAAAGCTATCCAAGAGATGCCCGCACCAAAAACAGAAAGGCAAGTGAGAGGTTTTCTAGGACGATTGAATTACATATCCCGGTTTATTTCTCACATGACTGCCACTTGTGAACCTATCTTCAAATTGCTGAGAAAGAGTCAGAATTGTGTTTGGACAGAGGATTGTCAGAAAGCATTTGACAGTATCAAAGAGTACCTCATGGAGCCTCCTATCTTGTTACCACCTGTTGCTGGAAGACCGTTGGTTATGTATTTGACAGTGCTTGAGAATTCTATGGGCTGTATTCTGGGTCAACAAGACGAAACTGGAAAGAAAGAGCATGCCATTTACTACTTAAGCAAGAAATTTACTGACTGTGAATCACGATACTCCTTACTCGAGAAGACATGTTGTGCATTGGCTTGGGCTGCTAAGAGATTGAGGCAGTATATGTTAAGTCACACCACTTGGTTGATATCCAAAATGGATCCAATCAAGTACATTTTTGAGAAGCCTGCACTCACTGGTAAGATTGCAAGATGGCAGATGCTGTTATCAGAATACGACATTGAGTATCATACCCAGAAAGCTATCAAGAGCAGTGTGTTGGCTGAGTACCTTGCTCACCAACCCGTTGAAGATCACGATGATAATGAGGATGAGTTTCCTGATGAAGATGTCATGTTCCTAAAATCCAGAGATTGTAGAGAGCCACTTCCTGAAGAAGGGCCTGAACCAGATTCTCAATGGGGTTTAGTATTTGATGGAGCTTCCAACGTTTATGGACATAGAGTAGGTGCAGTCATTATCACTCCAGAAGGTTCTCATATTCCTTTCACGGCAAGAATTTGCTTTGAATGTACAAACAACATTGCTGAATATGAAGCCTGTATCATGGGTCTTGAAGAAGCCATTGACCTCCGCATCAAAAATCTTACTGTTTATGGTGACTCAGCGTTAGTTATCAATCAGATCAAAGGAGAATGGGAAACACGCCACCCTGGCTTGATCCCATACAAAGACTATGCAAGAAGATTGTTGACTTTCTTCACCAAGGTTGAATTGCATCACATTCCTCGGGATGAGAATCATATGGCGGATGCTCTAGCTACGTTGTCTTCAATGTATCAAGTGGGTTTTCCAAACGAAGTACCCAGAATTGTGATCAAGCGACTTGATAGACCAGCACATGTGTTTACAGCTGAGGCCAGTTTTGATGATAAACCATGGTACCACGATATCAAGCATTTCCTTCAGACTCAGGAGTATCCTCTTGGAGCAACAGAAAAAGATAAAAAGACTTTGAGAAGATTGTCAGGCAGTTTCTTCCTTAATCAGAATGTGCTCTATAAGAGGAATTATGACATGGTCTTACTCAGATGTGTTGACAAAAAGGAAGCAGAAATGTTGATGAAAGAAGTTCACGAAGGGTCCTTTGGTACTCATGCAAACGGCCACTCTATGTCAAGAAAGATGTTGAGAGCTGGTTACTACTGGTTGACCATGGAATCAGATTGCTGCAAATTTGTAAAGAAGTGTCACAAATGTCAGATCTACGCTGATAAGGTTCATGTACCACCAACCTTTTTGAATGTGATTTCTGCTCCTTGGCCATTCTCAATGTGGGGCATTGACATGATCGGTATGATTGAACCCAAAGCTTCCAACGGACACCGTTTCATTCTCGTGGCAATTGATTACTTCACCAAATGGGTGGAAGCAGCTTCGTATGCAAAGGTGACAAAGCAAGTGGTGGTCAGATTCATCAAAAATAATCTCATTTGCCGATATGGCATTCCAAACAAGATCATCACTGACAATGGCTCCAATCTGAACAACAAAATGATGGATGAATTATGTGAAAGTTTCAAGATCGAGCATCACAACTCTTCTCCTTACCGTCCCAAGATGAATGGGGCAGTTGAAGCTGCAAATAAGAATATCAAGAAGATCATTCAAAAGATGGTTGTTACCTACAAAGATTGGCATGAAATGCTGCCTTTTGCACTACACGGATATAGAACATCAGTCCGTACTTCAACTAGGGCAACCCCATTTTCACTTGTATACGGTATGGAAGCTGTGTTATCGATAGAGGTTGAAATTCCATCAATGAGGATACTAATGGAAACTCAGTTGTCAGAGGCTGAATGGTGTCAAAGCAGATACGATCAGTTGAATTTGATTGAAGAAAAAAGAATGACTGCCTTGTGCCATGGACAGTTATATCAAAAGAGAATGAAACAGGCATTTGATAGGAAGGTTAAGCTGAGAGAATTCAAAGAGGGTGACCTTGTGCTCAAGAAGATGATACTATTTCACAATGATTCTAGGGGCAAGTGGACTCCTAACTATGAAGGACCCTATGTTGTCAAGAAAGCCTTCTCAGGCGGTGCTTTAATTCTTACAAACATGGATGGTGAAGAGCTTCCACGTCCCGTGAATACAGATGCAGTCAAGAAATACTTCGCCTAAAAAATGAAAAGAACAACTCGCTAAGTTGAAAACCCGAAAGGGCGGCTTAGGCAAAAATGAGCGTCTCGGTGGACTGAAAACCTGAAAGGGCGGTCCAAGCAGAAATTAGAGACATAAAAAAACAAAGAGAATATTATCCCGGTAGATTGAAAACCCGAAAGGGCAATCTAGGCAAAAGTTAGGGATTTCAGGCAAGTAACTGCATAACAGAGATAAGATCATTGAAGTATCAGAATATTTTCAATAGTTCTCCAACTTTCTCAAGGCTGCAATACAGGTCAAAAGTGGAAGAGAGAATGATGTCATTGTAGTTCAACGTACCCTTTTTCCACGAAATTACCATTTTCCAATTTGTAAAGATCTATGGAATCACGCTGTTGGCTGATTACCATCCTATCAAATCAATTTGAGCCTTTCTATATTTCTTGGCACTCTTAATTTTCATTTCAATTTACGAAAGTTCTTTTACTTTGACAGATATGTTTTGAAACAAAAGTTTTGAATTAAAAACAGTTTTTGAAAAATATAAAGATTATTTATTTTGATTTGTGGACATCAATAAAAGGATTGAGACATGTGGTCCCAGTAATTCTGAAATCATGTGATTCCAACTAGACATGTTCATATTACTATCCTTATATGTATATGATGAAAAAATCTCCATAGGTGTCTTGGCAGTAATATTTCTCCAGCAGAGGTTGTGATTCTGGATATCCCTAGCTATGCTTCCTAGTTTTCCTCAAGAGATCATGCAAGAAATATTTCAAGAAGTTTATTCCCTTCACTTGGGGCATGAAGACTCCCCAGTTAATTGATCATGAAGACTCCCCAGTTTAATTGATCATGAAGACTCCCCGGTTAATTGATCATGAAGACTTTGATCCAGGTTTTAAGTTACAGATTTGGCCTATGGGATTACTACAGGTATTTCCCCAGTAATTTATTAAGGCGGGATCAGCAATGTCCCCAGCAGAGGATGAGAAGGAAGATTTGATTTCCCTGAGCAGGAGTAATACAGAGGTCTCCATCCCTCAGCGAGTGAAGAAAGTTGATATTCAGAAACTACAGGGAATCTCCTGTTGTTCTCTGTCCATTCAATAGAAGGATATGTCTCCTCCTCAGTAATGTTTTGTAGTAAAAGAAGAGTGTGTTATGCATTTTAAGCAAATTCAAGAATTACAGGATTTCTCCTGAATTCTCATTTATATTCAAAAGTCAGACATCACTGTTCCCCGGCAGAGTCTCCTAGAGGAAAGATCTCGTAACCAGATATCAGACACCATAATCCCCTGCAGAGTCTTCAGATACAGAAAGTCTCCATGATAATTAAAGCAAAAAAATCAAGGATAGATTTCCCCTATATTCTTATTCCCTGGAAAGATACCACCTATCCCCAACGGACTTTATCCCCAGTGGAGTCTTCCAGAAGAATAATCCCTTCTGCATTATCAGCAAATTCAAGAATTGCAGGACTTCTCTTACAATATCATCTTATTTCCAGAGGATAACACCTTGTATCCCCAGCGGAGTCCTCAGAAAGGTCCAATCCTCATATACCTCACAAATTCAAGAACCACAGGGAATCTCCTGCATTTTTGAAGTAGAAGGCATCTCCATTCTTCTACGGAATCCTCAGCAGAGACAGACTTTTAAAGAAACCTGGATATGGTGCTCTTGTACCAATTCCCCAGCAAGTCTTTGTACTACTCCCCAGCGAGTCTCAGTGCAAATCTCCAGCAAGTCCTTATGCAGCTGTTAACATTTTTAGTTATTCCTAGTTTTGTTTGTCCATCATGCATTCATTACTAAATATTCACGCATATCTATGACATATCATGCTTGCATTCATATGCACCTTGTTTCTTGTTTATATTGTGGGTTGAGTCAATCTCTCCATATAGAGTATCCTCATAAGCAGCAAAATACCTTTTATTGGTCATGTTCCCCACAGAGATCTATGCCTCGTGGAAGATGGTTGTTTCAGTTGTAAATCCTGATGAGTTCATTCCTCTTCAGTTGAAGTCTTGTTTGACCGTTTCATTCTAGTTCTATCCTAGTTTGAACCTCGTGTCTCCAGATAAAGCTCAGAAATTGCCAGTAAAAGAAGGCAACAATATAGTCTTTGTGACTCTCATTCAGTAAAACAGACATGACAGATATTGTGTCCAAGTCCTTTATACCTTCATCTTTGAGTTGGTACCCATTACAAACTTGAGTTACCTACATCCATGAGTGGTAACCTTTGTTATCCCTCGGATAAATTAATTACTATCTCCATCTATGAGTTGATAACATCCTCACAGAAAGTTCCATGGTTCTACCTGCAACTTTGAGCTGGTAGCGTGCTTTCGTCTTTGAGTTTAGCACAGATTCCTTTTGATTCCACCTTCGTCTTTGAGTTGGTGAAGTACCTACAACTTTGAGCTGGTAATATGCATTCATCTTTGAGTTCGCACATTTTCCTGTGATTCCATCTTCGTCTTTGAGTTGATGGAGTACCTTCATCTATGAGTAGGGTATGTTTGATCCTTGTTGAACTGATAGTGTGCTTTCATCTTTGAGTCTGCACAGATAACTTCTGATTCCATCTTCGTCTTTGAGTTGATGGAGTACCTTCATCTATGAGTTAGGTACATTTTGTCCTTCCACCGTCATCTTTGAGTCGGTAATGATAAACATCTCCAGGAGAATATGTTCTAAATTCTTTTAAACACCTTTGTCAATGAATCGGTGGTTGCCTTCAACTTTGAGTCGGCATTTCTCTGTCTACCTCATCAATGAGTTGGTAGTGTGCATTCAACTGTAAGTCTGCACAATGATCCTTAGATCTGATTCTTCATCTACACCATCATCAATGAGTTGGAATTTGATTTCCCTAGCAGTGTTATTATCAATCTTTTGAAGCTTGCCTTCAACTTTGAGTTGGCATGTCCTGTTTACCTCATCAATGAGTGGGTAGTGAGCTGTCAACCATGAGTTAACGCAGTTCGATTCTTATTATGCCCTTGTTATACCTTCATCCTTGAGTTGGTATTCATCTTTTCTGTTACCTCCATCTTTGAGTTGGTAATGTACTGTCACATCAGTACTCTTGTTATATTGATCTTTTCCCACTTTCATCTATGAGATAGTGATGTATCGTCAATATTAAGTTGATATCTCTTTTCCTCCTATTTTCCATCTATGAATAGGTAGTGAATCTTCCCCAGCTGAGTATTCTCAGTGTTTACCTTCATGCATTGAGTCGGTGTATGTCCTTCCCCAGTAGAGTTTGCACTCCTGTGTCTCTGTGTCTGTCTGTCTTTTGCATCATGCATACATGCATTTGCGGTCAAATTTTGTGGCGTTTGTCATATTTAATTACCTTACGCCATTCGATAGCCTCCGGCTATCTGGCCTAAGTTAATTAAATAGGGGCATCTGTCGCACCCCAAAATTTGACTTTGCTTTGTTGACCACATCTTGATTAATCTCGTTGTCTCGTATTCATCTCAATTTCTTAAACTTCGCGTGACAACTGGTTTGATTAGGTTTTGTGTGTTTTCGTTGCTTACCGTGTTGTATTTCGTTGTTTAAGCAAAACCTGGCCGATATCGTTGCCTCGTATTTATCTCGCTTATCTCTGTTGTGCGTGGCATCGCTTCGATTAGGTTTTGTGCGTTTTTATCTATTTAATTGTTTGTTTGTCGGTATTTTGACTGTATTTCGAATATATTAGAGTTTTCGTATTGTCCGATTATTTGTGATTGTGTTTGTCAGCGTTTTTGTGATGTCGTGTTGATTTTATTATTGCCTAGGGTTGTTTATTTAATTACGTGTTGTGCCATGTGATTTAATCGAGTCTGTTTGAGTCGTGTTGTTGATTTTACTGGTTTACCGGTTTACTAGTTTATTGGTTTTATCAATTTGTCTGTTTTGCTGTGCAAATTGTCATCGTTTTTATCGCGTTCGTGTCGCTCGATTTTATCGTATTTTAATCGTGTGCCGTTTAATATTATTTGTGCTTAATATTAATTGTGTTTAGTTGTTAATTAGTTTATTTAATTAGGATTAATATTATATTAGTTTATTATTATTATTATTATATATAATATATAAATATATTATTAATTTATGTTAGATATTTTTTAGGTTTCTTATTGTTTAAGTAATCTAAATATATATTATTAATTTATGTTAGATATTTTTTAGGTTTCTTATTGTTTAAGTAATCTAAATATATATTATTAATTTATGTTAGATATTTTTTAGGTTTCTTATTGTTTAAGTAATCTAAATATATATTATTAATTTATGTTAGATATTTTTGAGGTTTCCTATTGTTTAAGTAATCTAAATATATATATATATATATATATAGATGTTGTTAGTAAGGAAAAAAGGGAGGTGGATCAGTAAGGAAAAAACGTGTGGTGAGAGAAACAGAGAATTGAAAAGAAATATTTTTTCCAAAAGCATTACCGTATTTCACTTGTTCTTCATTTTCGGTAACCCAAAATCGTCCCGATTATTCACCGAAACACAAAACCGATTTCATATCTTTAAAGTTCGTTGAGTCCAGGTCACAAATATCCAAGGTTCATTTCATTCCGGCGTCGTTTCACCGATCAAAAGCGACGTTGAAGTCAGGTACTCACGAAGGCAGCCAGCACTGCGTCGGTGACGGTTTCCAGCTTTCGGTCGATCATTTGGACGATCAGAAGTTCATCCTCTTCACACAAGGTAATATTCTTCACTTATCTCTGAAATCGGCAAAGTTCCGGCTTGCCGACATGTGTTTTAATATATTATTTATCTAAATATATATATATATATATATATATATATATATATATATATATATATATATATATTATTTTTGTCTATTATATATTATTTGTCTAAATGTACATATATATTATTTTTGTCTACTATATATTTATTGTCTAAAATATAAATATAAATATATATATATATATATATATATATATATATATATATATATATATATATATATATATATATATATATATATATATATATATATATATATATATATATATATATATATATATATATTACTTTTGTTTACTAAATATTGTTTATCTTTTATTATTATTTTGCATATATGTTTTATTTAAATGTTAGTTAAATTAATTATTTGTTTAAATGTTTATTTTAATTAAATGTTTATTTATATCAAATGTTTATTTTGTCTAAAGTAAATGTTTATATTGTTTTTTTATATTTGTTTATGTTGTTACTAACCGTTTCGTTTCAGTTTCAGCTCGATTAACTCCACTAACTATTCGTAATACTAACTATTCATAGCTAACTGTGTTGTAATAATTTACTTTCTCGCATTTTTTATGTTCTGTATTGTGTGTTTAATCGTATTGTTCACGTTTTATGTTAAAAAATCGAAAAATCCAAAAAAGAGAAACCCGATGCGATTCCAACGGTCGCCGTTTAAGAAATCCTTTTCACACACTCACAAGCTTACTCTTGGGCTTCCTTATAATGAGCCCATTTATTTATTGTTTCAGGATTTAGGCTCATTCAAATCTTTTGCCAGCTTTGGCTTTTCAGTTTAAAAACATTTTCAAAAGGACGTGTTAGTCTCGAAGCCTCCCGCCTAGGTCGAGCAAGAGATGGCAAGACACGCCAATCTAAAATCAACAAAACAGACTTTCCCCTTTTCTTTTGGGAGAACTACGTGGATTCTGATTTCTCCATTGCGCCTTGGAGATACGTAGGCATGAAGTCTACGACTTTATCGAGTCCAAAAAGCAATAAAATCAAGTTCTTTTCTCATCTCCCCAATCAAACGATCAAAGCGAAAAAAGCAAAGCATTCACATAAACATAAGCAAAAAGGTTCCTGTGGAGTACCGCAGATGTAGAGGGTGCTAATACCTTCCCTTTGCATAACCAACCCCCGAACCCGTAACTCTAAAGGGATTTATCGTTATTTTTCCCTTCCTCTTTTTTGGATAAAATAAAAGACGGTGGCGACTCTTGCATTTAAAATATTTTTCAAACGAGTTAAGTTCAATCAATACTTAATCTCGTGAAAAATCCCACCGCGACACTGCCCAAATAATCACCTTACACTAAACAATCCCCTTCATCTGATAATTGAGCTTTTCCCTACGACCTTCGTGTAACACAATGAAATTTGTTCCTTTATGATTGCTTCCCAAATCCATCACAGTTGCTTCCTAGATTTTTTTTATTACACCTTCCCTAAATCTAATAAAAAAAATAAAATTTCACTAATAATTATTTAATAAAAAAAGTTATAATAAAATTATAAAATATCTATTTTATTTTATTTCAATTTTATTTTATTTCATTCAAATCCTATAATTATATCTAAATAATTAAAATAATCTAAATAATTATTTTATTTTATAAAATTCTATTTTCTAAATAACGTAAAACTTTTATTTAATAAAATCACACTTGGATAAATATTTAATAAAAATTTATAATAATATAATTTATTATAAATAGATTCTAAAAATATATTTTTACCAACTAACTCGAACATTCCTATATCTATAAAATTATCATTTCAATTAAATAATATTTTTAAGTATAACAATAATAATAATAATAATAATAATAATAATAATAATAATAATAATGAATCATTTCTAGAAATTCTAATTATTCTAACCGTTACAAAAAAATAAAATTATCTAATTATTATTAATAATTTAAATAATTGTTATTTTAATTTTCCGCTCTCAAACTCAAAATTTTCCGTACTTATTAAATTAATAAAATATCCTTTAAATATCAAAATTAATAAAAATCACACAAATCACCAAAATCAAACCAATCAACACACCAACAATTTTCTAATATTTAAATGAAATATTAAAATTAAAATAGGGATGTTACATAAATCACTTGGAGTGCCGAACTTTATTTTCGATGTACACACCTGAGCCGTTGATTAGTGTGCTTGTGCAACCATGTAGATGTGTGCACTTGGCGTGTCGAACTTAGTTTCCGATGTACACATCTGTGCATCGATTGGTGTGATTATGTAGCCATGTAGGCAAATTACACTTAGGATACTTACCACACTTAGGTTACTTATCACACGTGTGCTTGTGTAGCCATATAGGCGTAAATCACTTGGCGTTCCAGACTCTGCTTTCAATGCACACACCTAACTTATCGAAAGCGGTGTGCTTGTGTAGTCTCTTGGAATTATGAACTTGGTAGGTTCCGGGCCCAGTTTTCGACGTCAACTCACCAATGGTGTGGTTGTGTGGCCTAGGTTGGGAGGAATGTACTACTTCTGGATTCCACGTACATGGGTATGGGTTGCATGCTTTGTTGTACTAACATCTTTATATGATTTGATAATTCAAATTGGGTGGTCAATGGACTCCCAATTGTGATGCTAAGTGATTATGTGTATTCTTGAACTTGATAGTGAGGAGGCACCAGATCAATGGTGGATCCATATTTGATGCATGTACCTTGTAGAACCGAGATGACCCATAAGATATGGGACTAACTGAGATTTAGTAATCTCACCCCGATCCTTTTATTCTCTTTTCAGGTTGTTCAAGGAAGGACAAAGGCAAAGGCAAAGGTAGGATGACCTAATTTGCTTGGAGATGTTTCTTAGGCTGGATCTTTATCATGTTTTGGAGCTTCTTAGCTTTATGTATCCCTAGATTATGTATTAGTACTTTTGGGATTGTATATTTTGACCATAATGTATTCAACTTTTCTATGTTATATTAATATTATACTCTATTCCGCTACTTATGTACCATATTATAATGTCATATGCATATTATTCTAAACATATATGTATGGGGTGTTACAGTTGGTATCAGAGCCAGGTTGATTCTCGGCATCAGCATGAAACATCATAAGTCAATTCCATTCTTCCTTATATGTGCAGTAGTCGACATGACTCCTTATGTCTTACTTATGGCATTGAGCCTGCTCAACTTAATTCTGTGTGTAGGACAAACATGAAAATGGTTGATGAATGTAGAGGTTCCGGAAGGTCTAAGACCAGGAATGTGGAACCTGAGGCTGGAACTGGGAATGCAGAGGTGTCGTGGTAGCAAATATACAATAGATGCAACAAAAGAATTAGTTGATGATGTAGGATAAGCAAGGACAACAACCCCTCATACTCCACAAAATGAAGCAGGGCCTGATTTTCGTGCATTCTTCATAATGAAACCACCCGAGTTTTTAGGCGGTCTTGATCCAATGGCAACTCATGATTGGTTATATGGTATGGAAAGAGTGTTCCAAGCCATACGGTGTACTGAAGAGGAGAAAGTGAGCTTCACGACTTAGATTTTGAAAGGACCAGCTGGTAGATGGTGGATGATGACTTCTCGGTAAGTGTACCAATAATGTCACAATAATAAAATATCGAATCCGCAACCCCTATTTCTCTATTATTGATGTTTGATGCCTTACATGAATAATCTCATCACTGTAATCCCACGATAAATTAATAAAACCGTTATAACCAATCCCTTGCGATATAGCTCACTAATCACTACTCGGAGCTTTCTATCCCTAGTCCAGTAACATAAGCAGGATTAGGTAATGCAATAGAGCGTTAATTTACTAGCCACTACTTAAGGTTTCCTATTCCTAGTTAACCAGCGTAAGCATGAAAATTGCATTAGGTCCAACACATAGACTAATTGTCAGTATTCCCTATATGCCCAAATCAGATTAAAAGAGTATCTCACATAAAAAGCATTACGAACAAGAAACAATTGAATAAAATTATAGATTAAAGCATTCATGCAAAGTAAAATTAACATATTGCCCAACAATATTGAAATAGGTTCATCAAAACATAACATAACCTAGAGGAGTTTAGCTACTCATAACTCAAAATACAATACCAAAAACAATTGAGGAGAATTGCATATAATATCCCTTGAAGGATTAGCCTCCAATGACTCTAAATGCTCTAAAAAACCACTTATGATTATGCACAATCATGCTTTCTATGCAAAAATTCTCAACCCTTTAAGAAAATGAAGAAAATCCTCTTTAATAGCCTTTAGAATGGACCAGAACGCGTTAGAGAAGCCCAGAAAAAGGAGTCATCGTGCGTGGGATGACCTGCATCGTGCGATGCCACCGTTATGTCCCTATCACGCGTGCGATGCTGCACGTTATTATTCTAGTGGTTGCACACTTTTTATCCCTTTTTCACTTAATTTTTTACTAAGTCCAATTTCTTCACACTTAGCTATTTTTTCCTCATTCTTTGGTCTTTCTTCTTCATTTTTGCTCCTCTTTGACTTGTTTTGATCCATTTCTTTGACTGATTTTATGCAATGACGGGCTGTCATTACAACCTCAAACTTGAATTGTTGCTTGTCCTCAAGTAACTTGCCTGCAACTGCATATTTCAACAGAAAACAAGTCGCACAATAAAAAATGAATGTCACCCTATAATTTTCTTTACCCAACCATCTTTCTAGCTTCCAACTCCCATCTGGAAAATTCAGAAAACATCCTCAAACTTTGACGAGTACTCAACCTGTCTCTCATCTCAGTTTTAGTCACTCAATGGATAAGGTTATCTCTCAATCAACATGCAAAATTGTTTATGCTTAGCTTGATCATGTTCTAATATGATTCATCAAAGAAATCAAATTACACACATTGAGGACTTTTTAGGTTGCATCTTGGCTTATGTTCGGGTAAGATATTTTTGGGAAAGTAGGTTTAAACCTTTGGAGTTAGGTGCCTAGTTATCCTTCTATCATCATACCCCTTTGTTCCTTTTTGATGGTACTAAGACTTTTCTATTGTGGTCCTTAATATTCTTGACATTCTTTTAATTCTTTTTTTGAAGAAGTGTCTTTTTCCACTTCTTATTTTCTCAATTTTTTTTGAATGTTGACCAATTTTCTCTAGTACCCCAACCCCAAACTTAAAACTTTGCTCACTTCCAAGAGCAATCCTAAACTTATTATTTTTCATACCATCTAAGAACTCAAATTCCACCTAACTTCAAAGAGAGGGTGGAAAGATAAGATCTTTTAATCATACGGCTAAAAATCAAGGCTAAGTCACCGAAAGAAAGACTAAGCTCAAAGTGGTTAGCAACAAATATACCTATTACTACAGGGTGGTTTAAAAAGGCTCACAGTTATAAACAAACAAATGCCTCAGTGTGTCTTAATCAATCAAGACAGATTTAATCGGAAATAGTTCAAACTAGATGAAATAATAACGCATCGATACACTCAATAAGAAAGAATAGTAAACAATGGAATTTATTTGGCTAAACCTTAGTAGTTAAGGTATATGAAGGTTAAGTACAAGTCCTTTGATTCTTTTCTCATCCTTTGCCTTCAAGTTGTAATTTGATTTCCTGATGAGCAGGCTCCTTTTGGATCATTTGTTCAATGCTAAAGTGATAAACTTGTAAATCTAAAAAAAACACAACTACATACTCATTCATTAAAGACATTTGACTGAATAATACAAAGAGGGAAGATCACTTATAGTGGTTATTACTCTTCTCTAGGTTACATTTGAAAATAAAAATAACATCTTCTAAAAATTAAAAACAAACTACATGTCTTTTCATATGTCATTATTGCGAAAAAGATCATGCATACCATTTATTGTGTTGTTGAAGTCATTATTTCGCCTCCTCCATTCTGTGCGCATATGGTCTCTCCTCCTTGCTTGCTCTTGATCTTGGTTGGTGAAATAATTCTTCATATCTTTAGTTGTTGCAAACCAGGATTTTAATCTCTGAGATGACATATGGTCTTCTTGCTGGTTATAGAAGTCTCAAAACACAGGACCGAATCTTGAAGGTTCAACATACAAAATGGGTGAAAATTCCATTATCCACCTTGTAACCCTCACTGCGTGAGCTTCCATTCTTCTTTGAAACTATGAAGCTTGTTGACCTTGCATTTTCTATGGTTGTTATTGTACTTGTGGTTGGTAGAATCCTTCATCATTTCCAGCTTGATTGTCTTCTTGATCATTTTGAGCAGCTTCTCTTTGATGCATGTTTTACAACCTATTTATGGCCAAAGCATTGAGAGGTGCTTTCGGACTGATCATCTCATCGTCGGGGTAAATCGGCACACGTTCTCTCCTGCACAATTTATTTATAACACAAAAATGCCCATAAGCTTTTTGTGCAGCGTTAGCCATATATTTGATATTTTCAGCAATTAAACGCCCCAAATTAATAGGTTCCCCTCTCAAAAGAGCTAAAATCCCTAAACACCGATTCATAATGAACTATGATTGGTTAGACGCGACCTCTAAAGTTTGCATAAAAAATGAGGCCCAAGCCCTTGGAATTTGATGGAATTCGGCGGTTTTGAGTCGTAGTGCTAAGCCACGCTCTACCACCCATTTTGCCCATGGCCTACAAAAAGTATCTAACATTACCTGGGCCATTTCCTCATTTATAACTTTGTGCTCGTGTCTATAGTTCACAAGAGCACACACATAAGGATGTTGGAAATTAAAAAGAGAATTTATAGCAGAAGGAGAATAGTCAATATACTTACCTCGCACATAAGAGGTGTAGGTCCTTACCTCGTCAAATGCCGCATTTGCGTAAAATTCTAGACCAATATTTTTATTTGCTTCATGAATTAAATTGTTGAAACTTACTGAATTCCTTTATTGCAAAACTTCCCCCACTTCTCCAAAACCTTGCAAATCATCCAAAGCGAATGCTCTTTCCCTCACAATATGGTAATCTACTAATTTGAGATATTTTCCAGCATAAACCTCGAAGAGAAATGTGAGATTGGGGAAGGTAGGAGCGTTAGGCATGGGAGAAACCCTTGAGGATGAACCTCTTGTCAATCATCCTCTATTTGAAGCCATTTTTACCTATAAAACAACACAAAAACAACATTATGCAGAGAAAAAGAAAAGAACTACGCAGAGAATGCTCAGATGAATATGTGAAAAGTAGAAGGAGTAGAGAAAGAGTTGTGAAGAAAGTGATTTAAAAATCACTATTTATAGTCCAAGTAGTCGTTGCTCAACATGCACATTATACATCCATCGCATGCACGATTGAAACTATCACCTCCAACGTCTCTCTCTAACATTCATATCGTGCGCGTCATGCCCTCACCATGTGCGTGATGTCAATAGTACTCAGATTCTCCCCAACGTCTCTGTCGTGCATGTTATGTACATATTATGTGCGTGATGGAGTCCTATCACACGAGTGATAGTCTGCATGATTATTCCAGGGGCTAGAGCTTTTCTCTTCTCTCTTTTTTATTCTTTTCTTCTCCTTTGCCTTTTCTTTCTTCTCTTTTTTACCTGTTTTCTCTTCTAGCAAAATAACACATAAATTGAACATGTTTAAAAATTAAAATTCAACACAAAATAAAATAAGTTCTTACCGATGAGTTTCCTCCCATCAAGCACTTCTTTTCCATCATTACCTTGACGGTTCATGCCTAAGGCACGTTAGGCGCAAGGGATACCTTCACGCCGATCAATTCACTTACTTCTTTTCCTTTGTCTACTTTACTACCTTTTTCCTTCAGATGGTAGCAAGTATCCAAGTTCTCCACATATGGTGTCCAGTCATACATCTTGAAAACCATTTTTTCTTTGTTGAACTCCGAGACAAGTTCTCCCTTTTCCACATCTATCTTTGCTTTCGCGGTTTCCAAGAATGGGCGTCCTAGAATAACAAACCCTCCCGAATCTTCTTTTGTATCAAGCACCACAAAATCTATAGGAAACACTAAACCATCGACATGTACTAGCACGTCTTGTAAGATACCAAGCGACTAAGTAACAAATGAATAAGCTAAAGTGAGAGTCATGTTACTCAGTGTGATCTCACCCACTTTCAATTTTTTAACCTTGTTTAGTGGCATGGCATTTATACTAGACCCTAAATCACATAAAGCATGTGGGATATTTACTCCATAAATATTATAGGAGATAGTAAACTTACCTGGGTCTTTTAGCTTTGATAGCAGTGTTTGAGGCACTGCCATCTCATCCTTCTCCATCATGTTTACCCGTTCCTTGACCACTTTCTCTTTCGTTCCTTTAGTAATAACTTCATAAATTTAGCAAACTAAAGCATTAGTTCTAAAATCTCATTGAACCAAATACTTACCTGAAATGTAGTCAACATCTCATTGAACTTTGGAAAATCTCTGCCTCATCGTCCTGAACCAGTTTCTTCTTAATTATGGGATACGACGGTTTGATGCAATCTGGTAGTTCTGGATTTGGATCATTCAGGATCCTCTTCTTTGTTATTCTCCAAGGAAAGTTTTTATCTATTAGTTGCTCAATGGTGACTCCTCTTTCCTCTTGGTCACCTTGATTTCCACTACCCTCTTTCAATCCCCACTTCTTCCTTTTCCCTTAAGTCCTCTTCAACTATTTCATCTTCACCCTTTTTGGTGATCACCTAAAAACCTGTTTCTACAGTCTTACAAGATTCATTCTTAGGATTGTCTACAATGTTACCTATAATTCCTCCACTCAAGCTCAGTAAAGCATCTATCTGTTAGATAACAAACCGATATGCACCTCTAAATTTTTGATAGACGCATCACAATTTCTACTCATTGTCTCATCGTTATTATTCACCTTATCAAAACTACTATGAGTGACTTTAATGAAATTTTGCAAGGTCTCTTCCAGTAGTGAATGTTTCCTTTGGATTGGAGCTTATTGTCCTTGTTGCATACCTTGATGATCACTTGAATTTGGGATATTGCTCCAACGGAAATTCGGGTGATTCTTTCATCCCAGATTGTAGGTGTTGGAATAAGGGCCACTCTTCTGAAAATTTAAGAATTCGGCTTCTTCACTTGACCCTTCCAAAAAGAACCTCCCGTTTGCGTGTTCTCCTCTACATAAATCACACCTAAGTGCTTGTACTGGGATCACGTTAGCTTTACTTAAGCTACTTTCAGCTAGCTTTTTATTTAACAGTTCAATTTGAGCTAAAAGTGCAGTATGGGTATCAACAACTAACATACCTTTGGGCATGCCTACAATTTCAATTTTTACCAGCCTTTCTCTCTTTGAATGTTATTCATCCAGGCACATCTTCTCAATAAGGTCTTTCACTTGTGGTTCAATTATTGATTGGATCGTGCCTCCCGTAGAAGCATCCAATAACATGCGTGTCTGACTCTTGAGACCTTTGATGAAATTCTGCATTTGCTCCATATTATTCATATTATGATTCGGGAACCTGCGTAACAAAAGTTTGAACCTTTTCCATGATTCATTTAACGACTCAGTTTCATGCTGCTCGAAATTTATAATTTCTGCTCTTCGCTCAGCAAACTGAGTAGTGGTGAAGAATCTCTCTAGGAATTTGTCCTCCAACTCCTTCCATGTTTGAATTGTTCCATTTGGAAGGCAAAGTAACCGATCCTTATCCCTTCCAATTAGTGAGAACCCAAACAACCTCAACTTGACCTGGTGTTCAGTGACATTGGTTGGTTTTCACATCCAAGTTGTTTCGTAGAAGCATGCAAGATTCTCCCACAGGTCTCTAATCGTGTTCACGTCAAACATATTGTCTCTTAAACCTGAAAGCATATAATTCTTAATATCAAAGTTAGCGGGGTCTTTCGGTATAAACCCTCTTGAAACCTGTCCTTCATCGGTTCTTTTATAGTAACCCCCCATAGTTTAGGGTGGTACGGCTACCATGGTGATCTCCTCTCTAGAGTCAGAAGAAATCAATGGTTGATCTTCTACTAAGATCCTTTAAGCTAGAGTTGCTTCTCTAACCTCTCTCTTGATAGCACATGCGGTTCTTTCAATATCTGGATCAAACGCTTTCAACGCCACTTAAATAGGAAGATTAAGGCTTGTTTGGCTATAATCTCTCATTTCCATCATTGCCAAAACAAATTTTAGATAAGAATATAGGAGAAAATGTAGAACTCGTGAAAGAGGAGGAAGAGAAAGAACCAACATCAAGCCTCACCTTCATCTATTCATCTTGCATGCTTCAAAGAATCAAACCCCAATATGAATTGTTCATCTTTCCCTTATGTTACAACTGAAGGAGAATAGCGATCCAAAATGCAGCAGAATTTAATTTTTTCTCCTTAAGTGATCCTTACGAATGGGCATGATCAGTGATAGAATCGTTACCTCTTGTGGAGATTAAATCCTTTGATGCAGATATAAGGAGTGATCACAAACGTTGAATGGTGACAACACCTCTACTCAGTCCACACGAATGAATTCCTTCAATCTCAGTGCTAGCTGCTACGAATGAAGGCTTTGAGTGAGAGAGAGAGAGAAACAAAATTTTAATCTGATCCAATGCTTCTGCACAAGGGTTCTATTTATAGAACCACTTGTATGGGCTGCAAGCTAAAAAACCCACTTAAGTGTATGTGGCCCTTATCTTATGATATACCAAAATCACTTAAGCGCGTGATACCTTATCATATTTCTTATTCTACTTAAGTGCACCGTACCTTACGATGTTCTACAATTCACTTAAGTGCACCATACCTTACAATGTTCCTTATTTACTCTATCTCTCATCAATCCGTCCTTTTGTGTGTGACCCTGTAGGTTCTCGCGACATTGGTAATTATATTAATCACATATTTAACATAATTAATAGTGAGCGGTATCTAGCAACACATCACTGCTACCTAAGACACGAAAGTGTCATGTGATATGACAAATCCTTTTGTGAAAATACTTATGTGTACAATTACCCTTTTACCCTTATGTCTATATTGAACACAAGGCATAGACCGTGTCATCCTTGTCCAGTTCAATATTGGGCCCTTAGACATTTATCCTGTTATGCAGGATGGGCAAATTCCATATAGGTCACTCATGTCCCTCACCATGCGTCGTGGAGTACCCATCAGCTGTCTTTATGGCCATCCAGTTACGAACAATGTTTGATCAACAATAAGACACTCGACTCTACATCTAGGGTCCATAGTGGTTTCAGGTCGAAGGGTGGTGTAAGACCCTAATTTTGACCCTAAGATCCCTCATGGCATCATATCATTGCTCATTGCATTTGCCTCAAGGATCATAACATCTTGGCTCCTTTACCCTATGGGGTGGGACTTGTGTGAGTTGGTTTGAGACCACCAAGCATGCTTTAATTGTATATTTTTGATTCTATTATTTTTTTTACTAACCAAAAGCACAAAAATATGTCACTAACTTGTTTTGTTTTGTAGCTCAAGCAGTCATGTGATCCAAGGCTCCTAGGAGGCTTCTATGCCCATTGAAGTGGCCAGATGAAGTTGGAAGCAAGCATGATAATGGTTCCCAAAGCTCTCAATCATCATATATGCCTCCCAAGTATCTCAATTTTTCAATTTGATCAAGATAAACCAAAGGTCTTGAGGATTGTTTCCCAAGGAAACCCTAATTCAACTGTGCATTGACTGTGCCTTGCTCATGAAGTAACCTCAACCTATGATCAAATACAATCAAGGGAAGTTATTTAATTCATAATTGTTTTGCATATATGAGCCTATGTGAGTGTCCTCAATCATTAGTTCATCAAGGTTTGAAGTTTGGACTTGAGAAGTTGATCAGTCAATTCATCTGACTATTTTGAAATCCACTGCGACCTAAATTTTGATGTGTTTTGTCAAATGGATATGACCCCAAGAGAAAATATGTTCTTAAGAACCATATGAACAACTTTAATGTTAATCAAAAATTCATTTGAAACTTTTAAGGTCATCATTCATTACAAAACATTATAGGTCATTTTGACTAAAACCCTAATTTTGGGTCAATTTCCCAAGGACCTAACTCCTTCATTTTTTATGATTTGGATGTGAGACCAAGTGAATTGGAAATTTTAAGATGTATACTTCAAATGTTAATTTGGACAAAATTTCATAATCCTAAAAGAAGTACATGTGATAATACAAAACATTATAGGTCACTTTGGACCAAAGTCATTGAAATGTGAAAAAGTCCAACTTCAAGTGCCCATAACTTTCTCATCAAAAATCCAAATGATGCAAAAGTTAAGTCCAAATTGAATTTCTTGAAATGATATACAATGTTTATGTTGAAGGTTTTGTCATTTGAGGCTTTCATCACTGAAATAGAAGGGCTTGAAGCTGGTCCATTTTGGCAAATTTCTCAAATACATGTTTTGTACATTGAACTTCATGGCCAGTTTTCAATATTTTCCCAACTCCAAATGGATTTTTGTTAAACATAACATTTGTTCCTTATGTCCAGAACTTTCCAACCATTAGCCACATGCCTATGTTTCAATTTTCCAAATGGCATTTTCGAAGAGGTGAAGTTTTGTGACCATTTATGGAAACCATGTTGAATCTTTGTGCACAATTTATACATTGCAGTCTGCATGTCCAAATCATCTCACAATCATCTCAGCTTGCATTTGCAATGGATTTTGGGCCTCACATGCGCTTGTACAGGCCCATGCATGGAGGACCCAATTCACATGCACACGAGTTTTCTCCTTGCTTGCATCAGCCTTGGCTATAAATACACTTGCTTGCTCACTTCAAATCTAAACCTAAAGGCGCCTGAAGCTCTGCACATTTGAATCCCCAACCCTCCATTAAAGGAATTCTGATTTTGCTCTTCATTTTTCAAGCTTGAATTTCAACTTCCTCGATTGATCTTCAGCTTCAAATTCCTTAGGCTAGCTTCCTTGTTACTTCAAGATCAAGCTGCATTGAAGGATTGAAGTAGATCAAGCACTGAAAAGCTGCACTTCAAAGGTTGATTCCCCAACTGTTTTCATTCAAATCTCTTTGGATATTGAGCATTTTTTGTATTGGTTGGTACCTCTGAAGTCCTCATGTGAGAGGCAATTGGTTTGTGCTTTTAATTTTATGAATTGAGCAAGTTTAGATTGAACACCTCATTTTTCCATCTCAGATTTCTTTCTCTATAGGGATCTTGAGTGGAAACTAAGGTTAAAGGGGTGATGTACATCACCCCAACTTTCGAATGGTATATGGATCGTGAGTTTTGGTTGAGGTTGTGAAACCTGCAACTCTGGATGGAAACAATGAGGTTCACCGGAGAAGACGGTGGTTTCCACCACCGTCCCCACGTGGATGAGTTTCAGCCCTTGGATCTGGCTCTTGGGATCTAATCTTAGCCATGCATTGTTTTGACCTTTTTAAATACCACATGTGATGTTGTTGACTGAAGTGTACCATGCGCGCGCGCTTCCTGGATGTCTGATGAGCCACGTCAATTAATGAACCATGATCTGACGCCTCAGAATTTTTGTTATTTTTAATTTTTGTTTTAATTTTCTTTTATTTCAATTTTTTTTAAAAAATTCATAACTTCTTTATTTGGAATCACAAAAATATGGGACCAATTGCAAATTTTTTCTCTTAAATTCTAGTTTCTAAAAATGATTTTGAATTATTTTTGTGATTCCGTTTAATATTTTTTGTGAATTATTTCATTTCTGATTGTTTTTAATTCATTTAAAATACTTTTCAATATTCAAAAATGCCAAAAATATTTTCTTAACATCTTTGGATGATGATGGATCTATGAAAAATATTCTCATCAATTTCTTAATTGATTTGAGGTTTATTTGAGATTTTAGTCCAATTATGTTATTTTTTCTTCATTTTTAATTGTTTAAATTTAGTTTCTGTTTTCAAAAAATGATGAAATTTTTTTGTCAAACCTTGTTTGACCATGTTAGACTTATGATGATTCAATTGGACTTTTCCAAGTTGATTTGAATTGGATTTGAAGTTTGACCTTTATTTGTTCATTTTATTTCAAGTATTATTTTAATTCGAAAAATTACCAAAAATATTTTTATTGTTTCTTGACTTCTAAGCTTCATCTCACTTTTGTTTACCATTAATTGATGTTGATTCCATTCATGATTGATCAATGTGTTTTGGTTATGTCTTTTGAATTTCAATTATGTACATTCCATTTCCATCTTCTTCTTCTTCTTTTTTCTTTCTTGACCAATGAGTTAATGATTGGTGGTTAGCCTTGACATATGAGAGGCTTAACCTTCTTTGATCCAAATCAAGTTTATCTTGATCAAAGATCAAGTGAATTGCTTTGCATTGAAGATAGGTTCCTTCTTGGTCAAGCAAAAAACCTAAATCCATACAAGGTCATTCTTCTTTTCTTTTGGCATGGCAAGTTGTAGGAGCTTGGCTTACTAGTCATGGTCTCTAACTTGTGTTTATTTGCCTATAGTTTTATTGACCGGCCTCAGATAGGCGTGACTACTACATTAGTCCACTTACGATTGCTTAACATAGCGCTAAATTGTCTTATGGCACACTAACACTAACTACTAATTACTAACTTTTAATTCAAGCATTTAATTCTTGCAATTTACTTTAATGCAATTTAATTTCTTGCTCATTAATTCATTTGTATTTGCCCTTTGCTCACTGGAGCTCATGTTTATGCTTATGCAATTTGCCTTTTGCTCACTTGAGCACATTATTGTGTATAAACTATTGCCTTGTGCTTATTTTGTTTTATTTGTGTGAACCCAATGCAAATGGAGAAAGGACTTAGATTTAGGACCTTACCTATGCTAAAGGGAGTTTCAAGAGCAACTAGGCCTCATGCCTTTAGAATGCTAAATATGTTGAAGAGGAACTAGGCCTCATGCCTTTAGAATGCTTAATCTTGAAGATGAATTGAAAGGACCCCTAATTCTAAACTCACTCTTGTCCATTCTTTTTATTGAATTGTGGAACCTTTTGATTTGTGTGTTCTTGTGGTAGGGATCTCAAACTTGAGCTACTTAGAAAGACCATTGTCATGAGCATCCAAGATGAGAGATACAAAAGCCAATTGGAAGATTCCTAGGAGCTTGATTGAATATTTGCTTGATTGCTTGAGTTAATTGCTTATTGCTTGCTAAGTCCAAAGGAAAGGAGCAACTTGGATCATCTTTATGATTTCAAGAAGGGAACTCCAAGTGGTTTTATTTCTCTTCCTTCATCTTTGCATATTTAGGATCTAGCCCTTCTCTTCTTCTCTCCACTCTAACCCAAGCCAAACTTTTTGTGCAAACATTAACATTACTTTTAAAATTAGAAACCTAGGCACCACGCCTTTGATTTTTCAAACTCTTTTCCAAACACTTATTTTGAATTGAATCTTAAGTCAACTTTGACCTTATTTTGTGAATACTTTTCATTTGTAAATACAACTCACTCAATTGTTTTTTTGGTTCCAATGACCATTTGTGTTAAAGCTTTTCATAAACATTAGCTATTAGGTTTGAGTTATCATAAAGGTTGATATAATACTCACCTGCATCCTTAGTGATTGAACTATAAGTCTTCCATGCTTATTATAGGGTTAACCCCTCACTAGCATGTTGAAGCTCTCCTCACATGGTGGATTTGTGGTTTAGGTTGAGTTTTCTCCCTTTGATAACAAAAGACCTTAAGGCTTTTGACCAATAAATTCACCAACTTATTTTGAGATTTTTACCCCGAACTACGAGGTTTTGATCCTACCTTTTTTAAGATGGTACGTAGGCAATGGGTTTATCCATTCAAACACAAAATTGTAAATAACTTGTTGTCATACCCCAAAATTTGCCCGTTAATCTTGCAAGACATTTTCAAGGCACTTCAATTCATTTTTCAAGACACTGATCTTAAAGGAACAAAGACCCAGCACACAGGTGGCCAAATCCAGAAAATGGCTTAAAATGGCTTGCTCGCTAGGCGAGCAAAATCCTTCGCCTAGCGAACCCTTCGCTACACCACTCGCCTAGCGAAGCTTGCGAATACCAGAAATTTTGGGCTTCATTCTGAGCCCATTAGGTCAAAAAAAATCATTATAAATACCACAACTTCAGTCAGAAGGACGAAAAACAGACGGACGGACGGAGACAGAGAGAAGGAACAGAAAACCCTGGAGGCTAACCCAGAGAATTCAGAGCAACCCTAAAGGAAACCCTGAAGGAAACTCATCTGCACAAAGGTTACCTCCGCCCAACTCAATCCGGCGCCAACCCTAAGAGTGACTTGCCAATTCAAGGTTGCAATTCAATTGCAAACAGGTTTGCATTACTATTACCGCTTTATGTTCCCAATTTACATGTGATATTATAATTGAATTCATAAATATATTTGAGGTTTTGCATGTGGATTTAAACATGCCTGAATATCTTGAATGTTTAACCATGTAATTTCTGTAATGGACGCCATAGGGTTTGGAGCTCGCTGAAATCGTACTGTTCTAAAATTCAAAACCCGCAGCCGTTCGCTAGCACATCGCTAAGCGAACATGTAGCGAGCGTTTGCTAGGCCTTCGCTAGGCGAGGCAGCAGCGAACATGACAGTCGCTGACTTTTCTGTTCTGATCTTTGCTCATCTGACATGTTTTATTATCACCATGCATTGTTTACCTGACATCATTACTGTTGTGATTCCTTTTGTTTGGTGCAATTCTCGATTGCACCCTGATTTGGTATTCTGACCTGTTTGCTGAATTTTGTAAGGGTTCACATATTCCCGGAAAAGGTAGCTTGCTAGGTATTCCACTTTATTTGTGGGATACCCTTGTGGAGATTCATCCTAATTATCTAATTGATTATAATGTGAAGATTCATCCTAATTACCTAATTGATTATAAAATATTACCTTTGAATATGTGATCTTGGACCTCTCTTTGTTGCCTTACGGTATTACGGTATTACGGTATTATGGTCATGTCCCGCGAATGTGGGGATACACTTAGCAGAGACCCTCCGATTAAATCATCATGTCCCTATAAGATAAATCATAGTCCCTCGGATGTTGCCTACGAATATATGATTTTGTCCCTCGATGACCCGTCGTTGTAGCCTACGGTTAAATGATGATTGTCCCTTCGAATGCTAAGGTATCCTTACGAATGTTGCCTTCAATGACCAATCGATGACCCTACGATGTCCCTTTTATATCCAAAGGATAAAACTACTTACTTCTCAATAGTAAGGACAGTTTTACCCTCATAAGGATAGGAAATGCCCATAAAGACCTTGGGTAGGTATAACTCTTAAATGCTGAATCAGAACTCAAAATACTTTTCACACCTCACACTTTGCAAAACATCTACTAGAAAATCACCACTTGGTATACATTCGTACTAGAATCATTGCCAAGTTATATTTTTCTGAACAACTTTCAAAATCAAATGAGATAAATACTTTGTATACATTCGTACAAGAATCATTACAAAGTTAAACTCTCTTTTCAAAACATTTTCTAAGCAATTCACAAACACTTTTTCAGACAAGAAAAGTAACATAAGTGATCAAGCAATTAAGAGCCCATGGATAACCATGGATACAAAGGGTGCTAACACCTTCCCTTTGTATAATGTACCTCCCGAACCCAAAATCTAATTAAGGTCTTTCCTGTTCTTTTCCACCTTTCCTTATTGGATAAAAGAAAAGTCGGTGGCGACTCTTGCTATCCGCGACATTTGCTTTCCAAAGCAAAAACACACACCAAAAGTCAGTTCACCGTATGACAGAACTGACGACTCTGCTGGGGACAAAGGATCTTTAAAAGAGAGGTTGCCTTAAAAAAAAAGATCACTTATTTGAATTTTCTGATTTACTTTTGAGGGATTGCTTGGGTATTTTATGCTTGAGTGAAAGATCCTACACCCGGATCTAGTGTACCTTAGGTAAGTAGCAAGAGATCATCGCGACTATCCGGCGTATACTAGAATGGTTAAAATGATGGCTACGGTTAATGTGACACTTTGGATGTCCTGATGTTCCTCATGTTTACTTGAGGAGAAATTTGGCGTCTGCGTGGTGTCATCAAAGCATTAACCAGACCTTTAGAACCCTAATTGACTCATCTTGGCCATTAGAAAGTAGTGAGATAACTGACTTCGGTTCCGACTGGGGTTGGTTGAGACTCGATACTACACTCTGTGAGATTGGACTTTAGGGAAGCTTTGGTGAACCACTTGGTGTTGCACTGAAGTGGACTTAAAGGAAGGTCAATGATTGGAGATCCTTTTAGAACCCGGTTACTATTCTAGGACAGGTTGAACCAACCAGACTTCAGTGGGGAGGGTACTTACCTTTGTAAATCATGCAAGCCTTAAAACTTAGGAATGATGATTGTGTGACTTGCTTGTGCTTGTTATTTACATAACATCATAACATCATAACATCATGGCATTGTACTAACCATTTCAAGGACTCTAAACATTGAAAACATTTCATACATTGCATAGCATAACATACATTGCATAGCATAACATAACATTGCATAACAGGTATTCTAAAGGATCAATGTTCTCACAGTCTTCCTTCTAAACAGAAAGATGGCTCTCGAACAAACTGTCAAAGATCTCCAGGCTCAAAATGCTCAATTACAGGAGATAATCTTGAACTTATCCAAGGGGCAGGAGGAACTGAAGGCTCTATTGCTCGAGAAGAAAAAAGACAAGAAACCTGTGAGTTACATTAACCCGGGAAGAAGGCTTAAAGGACAGGCTGCAGGAGTCAAGATTAGAATTCTGAAGGATCAAGGAGAGGAGACAGAGAGTGATTCAGAAGAGGAGAATGTTGACCTCTTCAACCCTGAGGACGACGATGAAGATTATGAAAATGAACTGTACTCTCCAAAAGATGATAAGTATAAGTTGCTGGAAGAACGTATGCTAGCTATGGAGGGTCAGAAGGCGCCCAGTCTGGATTTCGAAAGATTGGGTCTGGTCTCTGATGTGATCATTCCCCGCATATTCAAGGTCCCCGCTTTCACTAAGTACGATGGTGCGTCTTGCCCTCAGATGCATCTGAGAGCTTATGTGAGAAAGATTCAGCCGTATACCACTGATAGGAAACTATGGATCCATTTCTTCCAAGAGAGTCTGTCTGGCACACAGTTAGAGTGGTATTATCAGCTCGAGAGCTCTAACATCCGCACCTGGACCGATTTAGCGACAACTTTCTACAAGCATTACCAGTATAATTCTGAATTAGCGCCTACTCGGCTACAGTTGCAGAATATGACTATGGTGTAGCACCTCAAATTTGCACCTCCCATTCTGTACATTCATTTTCATTTTTAGGTCATTAACATTAGCATTGTCCACTGCATAGCATTGCATTGTCCATTGCCCAAGTGCAAGTCATCAGTCAAGACTTGTCAGGAGATCCAGTTGTGCAAGCAAGTAAGTGCATTTCCTATTGAAGCAAAGCCCTAGGGTTGGCTCATTGAGTTCATATGGCCTAGGGATCATTTTGAAGTGATTTGGCCAAAGGTTGGATGTTCAGAAATTATCAGTCAAGATGCAATTCATCTGAAACCCTAGAAAGTCAACCAAGGTCAACTGTGCATTCAACCATGGATTTGAAGGTGGGAGATGGTTAGAGAGGCCTCATTCATGTCCATACAAGTCTCATTTGACATTTCAAACATCAACAATGAAGAATTTGAGGTCAGATGAAAAGTTTCCAGAAATAGTAAGTGACCTGTAATTTGAAATTGCCAAAAATGGAAAGGTCTTCTCCTCAACTTTACATCATCAAGCAAGCTTTAAATGAAATTTTGTCCAACATGAAAGTTTAAGATCTTGCTCTCACCTTTCCAAAAAGTCCAAGAACATGAATTTCTCATGTGTGGTTGAAAAGTTATGGATCTGCCAAGAAAATTTGAAGTTCAAAAGGGGATAACTTTCACACCACAAGGCCAATTGGAATGGTTCTTTTTGCAACATTCCTATTTTGACATGAGCTATCCAAAACATGCATCACATACCATGCATTTTGATCATAAAATTTTGGCCTTTTCATTTGAATTTCATTTGAATTTTGGAGGGAAAAGTCTAATTTGAAAACTATGCATTGTCCACACATTCCATCATGTGCATTTGGCTCCAAATGGATTTTGCAAGTGAATTAACACTGAATTCGTGCACTGTAGCATTCATTTACATGCATATAGGGTGAATTGACAAAATTGGCATAACACTTCAACTTCACTAATTCATGTGCATTTGCCTAATCCTGATTAGCAACATCATTAGGAAACCCTATATAAACATAATCATAACAGAAAATGTGGTGAGTGTCGCAACCTGAAAAATACAGTGCGAAAAAAAAAACAACCGGCGAAAGAAAAAGACAGAAGAGTCGCCACCGTGCGTTATTCATCCCAAAGGAGGGAAAGGAAACGCTCGAAGTAAACCTGAAAAAGGAAAGGACAAGACGGGGTCTCGCAACCAAATCTTGGGTTCGGGAGTCGGTTATGCGAAGGGAAGGTATTAGCACCCCTACGCATCCGTAGTACTCTACGGGATCCACTTTTGTAGTTTTCGTCTAAAGGGTGTGGGTTTATCTTGTGCTGTTTGCCAAAAAAAAAGGGTTAAATGAAAATGACTCGCGCGGATGTCGCATCCACTGCATACGTATCTCATCTGAATATGAGAATCAGAGTCTTCGTAGCTCGGCTGACCTATGGGTTGGGGGATGTGTGCTCTCTAAGACATCGCGTCTTATGCCTACGTATCTCATCTGGCCTGAGAATCAGAGCAAAACGTAGTTCGGCTAACTACGGGGTTATGGATTGGGTTTTGGACGAACGACGTCACTACGCAATCTACCGGATGCTCGACCTTTGGAGACTTACTCGCCTGTAGTAGAAGGAGTTAACGTGTTGCTTTGGGTTTTAGGGTTTGGGATGCTCGAGGGCAAAAAGGCAGTCCTTGATGAAGGAACCGCGCTACCTGCAGGGATATGAATACAAAACACAAAACATGTATCTCAAAGTAAAATGCCACCAAGGGGCTCAAACGGTGCCTCCTATCGAGGTCTTCCAGCTAGGAAAGCAGTAAAATGCGAGAAAAATGTAAAAGTACCACGCGGATAAAGATCCGAAGTAACAGCAATTAGAGGAATGGGATACCCTGAGATCCTTCCAAGCTAATGCCATCAAAGAAAAGTGAGTCAGTACAGGTAATCGGAATGAACCTCCAGGGGTTATCCCACAAATAAAGTGGGAAACCATGCAAGTTATCCCTGCAAAAGTCATGTGAGCCCTCACAAAAATTCAACAAAAGGGTTAGTGAAACACCATAAGCATTTTTTCATGATCAAGAATATGGTTTCAGAAAAACTCAAACCCTGTGGCATACACTCAAAAATTAAACGGTTAAACATTCAAGGCATTGTTTATACATTCATATACATATTAAACCCATGGGCAAAGGTAATGGGAATAATGGCAAACCTGATTGGAGAGCTTGATTGAAATTGAGTTGCACCCGTGAGGTTTACAAAACAATCTTCAGGGTTTATGTGAGGCAGAGGTGATTCTGTGTAGTTGAGTTCCCTTCGGGGTTTGGAGGCTGCTCTGAACTCCGTTAGGTCTTCTCTCACTATCTTTTTCCTCAGGGTTTTGTTCCAAGGAAACCTCAGAGTATTTTGCTTCTCTTCTTTCTTCTCCTCTTCTGTGTGGCTTTTGTTTCAATGAAACTCTAGTATTTATAGGCTAATATTGGTAGCTTAGTGGGCTTTTGAGAAAGGTCCAAGTCCAAATTTTTTTATTATATTTTATTTATTTAATTATTTATTTAATTAATTAAATAATTAATTAATTAATAAAAAAAAATTATTATTATTATTATTATTTTTTTTCGTTTTTTTTTTCCGGATCTAATATGAAATGAATGCATGAATGAGGAGGGCAAATTTTGGGGTGTTACAGCTGCCCCTATTCAAACATCAGCTAACCCGAGTAGGATGAAAGCGAACAGCTTATCAGACAAACGGGGTGAGCTGTGATTGAATACCAAAGATAGACCGAAAATTTACGCTCCGAGAACACCACAAAAACGTGGAAATACACCGCGCTGTTTATCTTTCTTCCGATCCTCTGGCTTAATCTGGAGTTTCGATCCTCTGGCTGAACCTATACTCAATTTAGTCCTCTGGTCGGATATTAATTTTGATCCTCGGGCTGGATACGATTTTGATCTTCTGGCTAGATACGATTTTGATCTTCTGGCTAGATCTTCTTCGATCTTCTGGCTAGATCTCCTCCGTTTCGATTCTCTGGCTGAATCTATTTCCTTTGATTCTCTGGCTGAATCCATTTTCGGTCTTCGGGCTAGACCTGACTTTGATCTTCTGGCTAGATCTGAAGTTTCGATCCTCTGGCTGGATACGATTTTGATCTTCTGGCTAGATCTTCTTCGATCTTCTGGCTAGATCTCCTCCGTTTCGATTCTCTGGCTGAATCTATTTCCTTTGATTCTCTGGCTGAATCTACTTCGATCTTCTGGCTAGATCTGAATTGTTTCGATTCTCTGGATGAATCTATTTCCGGTCTTCGGGCTAGACCTAACTTCGATCTTCTGGCTAGATCTTCTTCGATCTTCTGGCTAGATCTCCTTTGTTTCGATTCTCTGGCTGAATCTACTTCGATCTTCTGGCTAGATCTGGATTGTTTTGATGATAAATTCCCGTCATTAGGATCCCGCATCTGAGGCATGCGCTGGTTGACCTTCTTTTGAAATCTAAACCCAACCTTCATATTAGATATGCAGCTTCGAGAATATTCCACTTTTGGGCTTCGTACATATTCTTCGGGCTAGAACATGTTGTAACGACTCCTCAATTAGACTTAGGCTTGCTGGGGAAATAAAGCTTGTAGGCGACTTCATTGGGGAATCTTCAAATTGAGCCTCAGGCTGACTCTTGGGAAAACGATTCTCAGGCTGAATCTTAAAAAATGACCCTCATGCTGGATCACGGGAAAACGATTCTCAGGCTGAATCTTCAAAAAGTGACCCTCATGCTGGATCACGGGAAAACGATTCTCAGGCTGAATCTTCAAAATGACCCTCAGGCTGGATCACTCACGCTTGATCCTCTGGCTGAATCTCATGACCTTGGTTGTAAAGTAATTCTTCAGTCTGCTTGGAAGAACCTGTTTATCAGCTTATGTGTATGCTTGATATGATATGCATGCAAATGCAAATGTTATGCATGATGTAAAAAGAAATCTGCTTGGGGAAGCAAACTCCGGTAGGGAACAGATCGCTGTATCAATCCTTAAATGCTCTGTGGGGAATGATCCGTCTGCCGGGACCAATGAGCCACCAAAAATAAATTGGCTGCTTGAAAAGTTGACCTTGCGGGGGGAGTATCAACTATGGAAACTTTGTTCGGCGAGGCTCTGTGAGGAGAGTCTGTGGGGAAAACACTTCCTGGGGAAATGTCGTAGGAAACGACCTTTGCTGGGGATATGAACTTGCTAATCGTCCTCTAGCTGGGGATTAGAACAAATATGTTAGAAATAATCTGCTGGGGATAAGATGAACACTGGGAAGACCACCCTCTTGTCCGTTGGTTATGCAACCACTCCGCTGTTGCTAGGAAGATACAGTCTGACACTGTCAACTCCGCTGGGGATATATAGTCTGGATACTGTCAACTCTACTGGGGATAGACAGTCTGGATACTGTCAACTCTGTTGGGGAACATGCTCTGCTGAGGAGAGACTTTGTCAACTGCTTGGGGATGAGGATTCATGACTTGGCATCCGGTTCCTGTGACCTGCAACCAAAAATACACGTATGCCTCGGGGGAATTACTCGGTTTGAATTCACCGTTCGGGATTAAGCACATTCAAAGCAATTTTAAATATTTTCCTGTGCAAATCATCTGCAAAAGCCACCATTATGTTCATATGCAATATGTTTTATCAAAAATTCAGACATTTTTGCAAACAAACTGATAAATGAAAAATAAAAAGGTTCTTTAACTGAATTATTTGACTCTTAATGGGGAGAAAATTTGTGCCAGGAATAGGCGAGGGTATCAGGAAGCTGATCCCTGAAAAGAGGTGATCACTATAAAAAAGAGAACTATCCTAATGGCAATGGGGAGACGGGGTCCCACTGAGTTTCGACTTTGCTATGGCTCGTATGTCCTCAAGACGCTCTGCTCATCTTGCTTTCTGAAGTGGATGATTAGTCGATCTTTAACCTTCGAAGATTGCCGGATTGAATGAAACGATGATATAACACTGATGAACTCAGATCATAGTCATTCGCTTATTCCCTAACTTTTGCCTGGATCGCCCCCTTTTCGGGTTTTCAATCCACCGGGATACCCATTTTTGCCTGAGCTGCCCTTTTGGGTTTTCGACTCACCGGCTGTACTCTTTTTTTATATCCCTAATTTTTGCCCGAACCTCTTTATTCTCTTTTTTTTTTGGTTCGTCGGGATGCCCTTTTTTTGCCTGGACTATTCTTTTTATCGTCCAGCGGGTCTATTTTATGCGAAGTATTTTTTTAACTGCGTCTGAGTTGACAGGGGACGGGAATCCTTCGCCATCCATGGTTGTTAGCATCAAAGCTCCGCCATAGAAAATCCTTTTAACCACGTACGGACCCTCATAGTTCGGTGTCCATTTGCCCCTGTGATCTGTGTTGGGAGGAAGAAATCTTTTGAGTACCAATTCACCGACTTGATACCCCCGAGGGCGCACTTTCTGACCAAATGCTTTCTTCATTCGTCTTTGACCGAGATACGTCAGTTCTGGGTACGTAGTTCCAGCATAGAACCATTTCCCATTGGTTTGATTGATAACCCAAGCTGAATCCTCGTATACATCCAGGGTTTTAATCTGTATATTGACGGCTTCCTCAAGTCTTAGGATACAAGCTTCGTATTCGGCTTCATTGTTGGTGCAGGGAAAAGTTATTCTGGCACCAAATGGCATATGAACCCCCTTCCGGTGTGATCAATACTACACCAACTCCGCGACCATTGACGTGGACCGCCCCATCAAACATCATAACCCATTTGGATTCAGGGTCAGGCCCCTCCTCCGGGAGTGGTTCCTCTCAATCTTTCGATTTGAGAAACATGATGTCCTCATCAGGAAAGTCAAACCTCATAGGTTGGCAATCATCAATCGGTTGCTCTGCAAGATAGTCTGACAAGACACTTCCCTTGATGGCTTTTTGTGAAGTGTATTGGATGTCATACTCTGTCAGTATCATTTGTCACCTAGTAACCTTTCCGGTAAGTGCTGGCTTTTCAAAAATATACTTGACTGAATCCATTTTTGATATCAATAGAGTCGTGTGAGTCAACATATACTGTCTTAGTCGGCGAGCAGCCCATGCCAAAGCGCAACAAGTTTTCTCGAGCAATGAGTATCTTTGTTCACAGTCGGTAAACTTTTGCTAAGGTAGTATATTGCATGCTCTTTTCGACCTGACTCGTCATGCTGACCGAGCACACAACCCATTGACCTTTCTAACACAGTCAAGTACATGATCAACGGTCTTTCCTTTCGGCCTATAGACTGGCCTCGATCTTGATTTCTTTCTTGTCGTCTTCGGTACCGATGTTGACGGTCTCAATCACCTCCTGATAAGGTGTAATAGCTCGGTCCTCCTGTTTCAACAATCTGGCTAACCCTTCAGGCAATTCACAAACTTCCTCAGCCCCTTCTTCGGCTTGATAGATAGGATTGTCGAAGTCATACTTGGCCATAGCAGTGTTGTTAGCAGTGAGATCCGAGTGGTCGGCTCTGCATGATGGAGGATCATGCTTTACCTTAGAATGAGAGAATTTTTTTTTTTGAAAGAAAGGAAAAACGAAAAAAAGAAACATTGCCATTTTTTTTGTAAAAAGTAAAAAAACTGAAAGAAAAAGAACACAAAATTGTTTGCAAAAGCCGCCCTTTATTGATGATAAAAATAATTGCGAAACGTAACTAAATGGATGGCCCTACAAATGAGTCATTACACCTTGGGCAAAGTGTAAGACTTTATTATGCATGTAATAAAAGGAAAACAATAAAAATCACTCTTTCAGCAGAATAACCCGGACGGTTTTTCGGACGACCAATTGTCGAGCTTTTCTCCTGGGACACACGGGCGAATCCAGCTATCTAAGTCACAGTCGCTGTCAGCCTTGTCTTCATCTGCAGCATTGACGGTGTGGGGAGAAACCAAACCCCCGCTGGAGAGAGTACCGGTTTCATTCTTCTGAGATCCCGGAGTATACCCCAATCCAAACTTGTCTTCTTTGATGACTGGCTCCACAAATTTTCCCCAGCCTTGGGCATTACCAGCTTTAACCACTTCGACAGCTTGCTTGTATGAAGAGATAGAAGTCCCGACCTTCTCAGACTCAGGTGAAAAGACAGCTTCGGGCGCGACCTCATTGATGTTTGTAGTTTCGAAGCCATGACACAGCATCTCATGCATCTCGCCGTCCATCTCTACATACTTAAATGTAGACAGGTGGCTAACAAAAATATCCTCTTCACCACATACAGTGACGATCTGACCTTCTAGTTCATATTTGAGCTTCTGGTGGAGGGTAGAAGTAACAGCACCGGCAACATGAATCCAAGGCCGACCTAGCAGACAACTGTAGGCAGGCTGGATATCCATCACATAAAAGGTGATCTTGAACACCTGCGGTCCAATCTTAACTGGCAACTCAACTACGCCAAAAACAGCTCTCTTAGAACCATCAAAAGCCCTCACAACTAAGTTACTTGGCCTCAGGATGGTGTCATCGCAATCCAACTTCGTTAAGGCTTTCTTTGGAAGAACATTCAGAGAAGAGCCTGTATCAACCAAAACATGGGAAATCACCACCCCTTTGCACTCCATTGTGATATGCAAGGCTTTGTTGTGATTCCTGCCCTCAGATGTCAAGTCATTATCGGTGAAACCTAGCCCCCGGCTAGCGTTTACATTGGAAACTACCGACTCCAGCTGGTTAACAGTTATCTCCGGTGGAACATAGGCCATATTCAGTACTTTCAACAAGGCTGCTCTGTGCGCCTCAGAGCACAGCAATAGTGAGAGAATGGAGATCTTTGAGGGTGTCTGATTTAGCTGGTCGACTACCTTGTAGTCACTTTTCTTGATAATCCTCATAAACTCATCCACTTCCTTCTCGAATACGGTCTTAGGAGGATCTTCCTCAGTAGTAACCTCTTCGGTGGATACCTGTTTCCCTTTAGCCTTGGCAGCTGCCTCGGCTTCAGTATTCGCGCGTAATGTTGATGGTGCAAATAGGCGTCCACTGCGAGTGAAGCCACCAACCCCTCCAACATTGTCTACAGCGGAGCTACCAATGTCAATGTCTTCTTCGTTAACTCTCTGCCCCTGGCAGTAGATATCAGCCCCATAGTGCCACGGGATAGCACTGTCTTTCTCATACGGAACGGGTCCTGGTATTGTGATGGTGATCGGACCAACCGAAGTCGGTTGAGGGCTGTCAGAGTAAATTGCAACTGGTGCTGAACTTTCGATGTTCACTGCTGCTGGTTCTGTACTTTCTGGGAAATATATTGTTGTCGGAGCGAGTCTCTCGGGAACATATATTTCTTCAGGAGTGAAATAAAACATCACTGTCGATACATCATTCTTCACCGGACGGGCCTGATCGAACTGAAGACAACCTTCATCTATCAGTTGCTGAATACCCCTTCTCAAACTGTCACATCCGTTTTCGGCAGCTTGACAATTTCTGCATTCTTCCCCACAGCCCGGGAAAATCTGTCCTTTCAGAAGTCGGTCTTTAACCACCGATAGCGAAGTCTTCACCTTAGTCACATCAGAAACCAAATTCAAAGTTTCCCCACTATCAACAGCATTAATCCTCTGCCCGCCGTGAGCCGGCATCGGGTTCTGGATAACATTAGGCACCGGAGCAAAATTGATAGCCTGGGCATCTCTCAAATCTTGTACCTTGAACTGGAGAGCCTTGCAATTATCTGTAGTATGGCCAGGTGCGTTGGAGTGAAAAGCACATCTGGCGTTGACATTATAACCTCTAGGCAAATTATTGGGATCGATTGGTGGGGCCAGAGTTCTCAATGTAACCAGATTCATGTCAATCAGCTTGGGAAGTAATACTGAATAAGGCATTGGGATTGGCTCGATGACCCGGTCCGTTTGCCTTGGACGTTGTTGATAGTGTCTCTGCTGACCCGGATTACCTCCTTGTTGTTGATTGTTGTACTTGGGTTGTTGTTGCGGATGATATTGCGGTTGAGGAACATGTGTTGGAATGGTGACTGCGGCCACTTGATCTTGATAATAATTAGGGCGTCCTTTACTCCTCCCTCTGCCGGCATACACAACGCTTGTCTCGCCTTCTTTTCTTCGCTGACCGTTACCAGCAAACGGTCTCTTGGGACCTGATGCGTTGGAAGCACTATTGTCTTGAATTCGGCCCATCTTCAACATACTCTTGATTCTTTCTCCAGCAATTACTATCTCTGCAAAGCTGATTGACGGGCAAGCAGCCAATCTCTCAATATAATTGCCTTGAAGAGTGTTCATGAACATGTCCGCCATCTCCCTTTCAGACATAGGGGGTTGGACGGATGCAGCAATCTGTCTCCAACGCTAAGCATACTCTCTAAAGGTTTCCTTGGCAGTCTGAGACATACCTTGCAACAAGGTCCGATTTGGAGCCATGTCCAAGTTGTATTGATATTGCTTGATAAAAGCCTCTGCCAAGTCTTTCCAGCTCTTGATGGTAGTACGAGACAAATGAGAATACCATTCACGAGAAGCTCTAGTTAGACTGTCTTCAAAATAGTACATCCACAGCTTTTCATCTTCCGTGTGAGCTCCCAACCTTCCCAGATAAGATTGGAGATGAGTGCGTGGGCAAGAAGCCCCGTTGTATTTCTCAAAAGTAGGGGGTTTGAACTTGTGAGGAATCCTTACTCCCTGAACCAGACCAAGATTTGTGACATCAAAGCCTAAGGAATTTTGAGACTCCAAAGATTTGAGCTTCTCAACAAGCTCATCCATACGGCGAGTGGTCTCGAGGGCTTCGTCGTGCAAAGAAAATTGATCATACTGACAATCTTCAGTAACGGGGTGCCCGTTAATCCGAATTCCTTGATTCACATCGTACCTTCCGCCAATACCATTTCCAACATTCCCTGTGTTGCCAACATTACCCGGGTTTCCATCAGCATTCGCGTTACCCGCATTACCAGTGTTCACAGGGTTATCAGCGTTCCCAGGGTTACCAGGGTTCCCCTCAGCACTTGGTATTTCCACATCTGGATCGGGCCTCGGTTGCTCAACCAATTCCCTCAGCTTTTCCTGACCTGCTACCATACCAGTCATCAATGTCATGAACTGATCCATCCTTTCACGCATATCAGCCAGCTCTTTCTGTACTTGGTCCATCGCTAGTCGTGGACGGTTTTCCTTTGTCGGGTATCTATGAACTCGCTTGGGACCAATAACTGCCTGATACAGGGAACAAACATTAGACACTGCGGTGACACCTGCAAAACAGACAAGGGTTAATATGCATGGTATGCGATGCACTGCTTGTTCAGTTTTAAGGCACCCCCGTTTTGAAAGGGAATACCCTGCAAATGAATAAGCATGAGATGTTGGATGCAAATATGCAGATGATGTTATGCAATGCAAAGGCATGTCAATCAGAATTGATGGATCCGCTTGAACATCTGTCAGGTTGCACTGTCTGGAGAGAATTTAAGAGCACACCAAACAAAGGTCATGGGATGGATCATGTTATCCTTAATATCAACCACCCATTTTGGTGGATTATGGTTTACACCTTATCAACACCCGAGTTTCATTAATACTAAGGATACCTGATCGGATTAACCATGAATCAAGGGTTTGTTGCAAGTCACGAGCATGGAGTTTAGGTTAAGAACCACCCAAAAGGAGTGTACTAAGGTTTAAACCTGCCAAACATGTTCTACAAAAGGGTTCCCATAGTCATAATCCCATCTTTCGGATATTTTCAGAGGAACGACTACTCGTATTCCAAAAATATTCTCAAGAGAGACTCTTATGAGTGTAGTATCGCGTAACAATCGTCTCAAATCTTACATTTGAACGACTTTCGCACTACGTCCTACGAATAAGCCAAGATGGGTTTGGTAAACTAAGGTCCTCGGCTTCTTAGGTCTATATTGGAACAAGTAATGTCTAACCACAACTTACTTGTGTGACATTATTGATCTCAACATGACCTCCACCAAGTGAATGGGCTTGCAAGTCGACTCGCTAAGGAATAACTCCACATAATTCGACAGGACTATGCCATTCTCCTATCCTAAGTGCACTCGAGTTCGGGTATAGAACTCATCTCACAAAGATCACCAAGCAGCCAGCCAACAGAAACAGCAATGATATATACACAATGCAATAAGGTAAAGCAGGTAAATAAATAACTGCACAAAAGCATGAACACCCAATAAACAAACAAACTACAAAAGCTAGGAGGGACTCGCTTAGGGCAGATGGACCAGCAAGAGGTCAACTTCTGTCTATCCCCAGCAGAGTCGCCAGCTGTCGCAACCTGAAAAATACAGTGCGAAAAAAAAACAACCGGCGAAAGAAAAAGACAGAAGAGTCGCCACCGTGCGTTATTCATCCCAAAGGAGGGAAAGGAAACGCTCGAAGTAAACCTGAAAAAGGAAAGGACAAGACGGGGTCTCGCAACCAAATCTTGGGTTCGGGAGTCGGTTATGCGAAGGGAAGGTATTAGCACCCTTACGCATCCGTAGTACTCTACGGGATCCACTTTTGTAGTTTTCGTCTAAAGGGTGTGGGTTTATCTTGTGCTGTTTGCCAAAAAAAAAGGGTTAAATGAAAATGACTCGCGCGGATGTCGCATCCACTGCATACGTATCTCATCTGAATATGAGAATCAGAGTCTTCGTAGCTCGGCTGACCTATGGGTTGGGGGATGTGTGCTCGCTAAGACATCGCGTCTTATGCCTACGTATCTCATCTGGCCTGAGAATCAGAGCAAAACGTAGTTCGGCTAACTACGGGGTTATGGATTGGGTTTTGGACGAACGACGTCACTACGCAATCTACCGGATGCTCGACCTTTGGAGACTTACTCGCCTGTAGTAGAAGGAGTTAACGTGTTGCTTTGGGTTTTAGGGTTTGGGATGCTCGAGGGAAAAAAGGCAGTCCTTGATGAAGGAACCGCGCTACCTGCAGGGATATGAATACAAAACACAAAACATGTATCTCAAAGTAAAATGCCACCAAGGGGCTCAAACGTTGCCTCCTATCGAGGTCTTCCAGCTAGGAAAGCAGTAAAATGCGAGAAAAATGTAAAAGTACCACGCGGATAAAGATCCGAAGTAACAGCAATTAGAGGAATGGGAAACCCTGAGATCCTTCCAAGCTAATGCCATCAAAGAAAAGTGAGTCAGTACAGGTAATCGGAATGAACCTCCAGGGGTTATCCCACAAATAAAGTGGGAAACCATGCAAGTTATCCCTGCAAAAGTCATGTGAGCCCTCACAAAAATTCAACAAAAGGGTTAGTGAAACACCATAAGCATTTTTTCATGATCAACAGTATGGTTTCAGAAAAACTCAAACCCTGTGGCATACACTCAAAAATTAAACGGTTAAACATTCAAGGCATTGTTTATACATTCATATACATATTAAACCCATGGGCAAAGGTAATGGGAATAATGGCAAACCTGATTGGAGAGCTTGATTGAAATTGAGTTGCACCCGTGAGGTTTACAAAACAATCTTCAGGGTTTATGTGAGGCAGAGGTGATTCTGTGTAGTTGAGTTCCCTTCGGGGTTTGGAGGCTGCTCTGAACTCCGTTAGGTCTTCTCTCACTATCTTTTTCCTCAGGGTTTTGTTCCAAGGAAACCTCAGAGTATTTTGCTTCTCTTCTTTCTTCTCCTCTTCTGTGTGGCTTTTGTTTCAATGAAACTCTAGTATTTATAGGCTAATATTGGTAGCTTAGTGGGCTTTTGAGAAAGGTCCAAGTCCAAAATTTTTTATTATATTTTATTTATTTAATTATTTATTTAATTAATTAAATAATTAATTAATTAATAAAAAAAAATTTATTATTATTATTATTATTTTTTTTCGTTTTTTTTTTTCGTTTTTTTTCTTTTTCGGATCTAATATGAAATGAATGCATGAATGAGGAGGGCAAATTTTGGGGTGTTACAGTGAGCATAACAGAATTCTGAAATCTAGATCTAGATCCAAAAACTTCACATTTTTTCCTCTCAACTTTTCTTCAATTTTCTTCACAAACATTGCTTGGTTCTTGATCAGTCACTCGTCCACAAGCATAATTGGAGTTGTTTGAAGCAAGATTGCAAGGAATTCTTCAAGATTTGAAGACTGTTGCAAGTTGCATCATCCATGGCAGTTTGATTTTCCAGCTAGATCGTGCAAGATTAACACTCGAATCTTCATCCATTCATTCATCCAAGAGTTGAAGAACACCTGTTTGGACATTACAAGGCTTGAAAGTCACGAATCCACTTCTGCACTTCACTTAAGGTCAGGATTCGAATCTTACAATTCATGAAATTAGGATATGCATGTTGTATATCCTTGAATGTAGAATGCACTGAGCTTTGAATCATCGAATTTCATCAAGAAATGAATGAGTTATGTCGAATCTAAGTTTGATGCATGGATGTTCTTGTGCTCGAATCTTTTAATATAATGAGAGTTAGCAAAATCCAAGCATGGCATGTTGTTGTACATTGAAGGATGAATCTAATGATATAACTCTTGTCAATTTCTGTGACAATTTGTTCTTGAGCCTGGAAATGATGATGAACACGTATGAACCCTAGAATTTCTATTCCCAGGCCTTGTTTGATCTTGTAGCGCGCTGTTTGCATGCTTTTTCATGTTTATTGCCTGGCATTGGTTGCATGTAATCTTACATGGCAGAATGATTGGTCGCAAGCGCTTGCCAAGTCCACGTCAGCTTTAATGAAACGCTGTGTTTCATTGTAAGCGCGCCTTGATTCAAATTTCTCCTCGGTTCGAATCCGAGCGTGTGCATTTCCACTTTAGGCCTTTTCATTTTTAGTTCATTTACCATCCATGTTCATATATGCCTTATTCACATGTTTTTTAATTTTTCATTCATTTCAAAAATGCATATCTCCATGATGGATGATCCAAATGAGATGAGATTTTTTGCATTATTCTCCTCATGATGTCTACTATTTTATGAGTATTTTTCCAGAAATTGTGCACTGTTGAATTTTGTTTTGGCTTAGGGATTGTGTATGTGTATGCATTTTGGACCTACCTTGCCATTTGCTTCATGAAATGATGGATATTGCTCCAATGATTTTGAAACTTTGCATGCTTAAGATAGACATCCTAATGGACATTTTGGTATAGAGTTTGCATTTTTCTCATTTCTGGTTGTTGAGTTATGATCTATTTAATGAAGGTGTGACAATGTGTGTCACACCTTTGCTTGCTTGACTTGTTGATTTTCATTACCATGCCATTTCAATGCCAAATAATCTGATTTTTTGTGTGATGATTCTTCTGGATGTTAGGATTGATCATGAAACTTTGTAGAATGTTTGGATGCATTCCTGATTTGTTTGAGATTTTACTTTCTGGCTTGTCATTTGTGGACTTTTGGATAGTCATGAATTTAAATGATTTGTGAAATGCTTGATGTTTATCATATGAACTTGAAATTTTGCACATGTGTTCTAGACACTTTGAAGTTTATTGTGGCTTTGGTTTGATGCATTTATCATGTTTGGATTCTGTTTTAGGCTTGTGTGAACTTGAGGTACCAATTGTGGTCCTATTTGAGCTTGTTTGTGCTTGCCTTGCCTTATGGATTTTATTTGCCATTCTTAGACTTATCCAAATGCCTTGACTTTTGGTGTGTAGATCATGTTGTTTATGCTGTTTAGCCATGATTTTTATTGAGATTTATTGAATCATTTTTGAGTTGATGTGGATTGGTTCATTCTGTTTGCTTCAATGAGCTTTCAACTTGCATGCTTTGCCTTATGTGCTTTGTGAAATGAACTTGGTTGATGCTATTGACATGGGACCACTTGGATGATGTTCTTAATTGATTGAACTTGATTCTTGCCAATTTTCATGTTCTGTTTTGAATTATTTCTCCCTCTTTGACCCTAGGCCTTGTCCTAGTGGTTTATGCTTATGCTTGAGTTTTGGTTTCAGGATAAGGAAGTGGATTTTCTTGAGGAGATTGATTCACATTGCTTGAATTGGATTATTTGAGTTTGGTTGACTAACATTAACTTGTTTTGTAGGTGGCTTGTAGCTCATTTGAGTTGAGCTTGTGCTTTGCACAATGTTGCTTGCCTTGCTTGTTTGCTTGTATACTATGTCTGTTGACTTTTGGATTGTCTGTTTGACTTTTTGAGTTGTATACTGACTGATTTAGATTGTTTTCAGGTACATTAGTTGCTTAAGTTCTTTGAACTTGATTTTGCTTTGCTTGATAGCTTAAGCAGTGAGGTATAATTTCTCTAACTTCATGTAGTCTAGAAGACCTGTCCTGTTACTTGGGCAGGCACCTGTCTGAAGTCCTCCTTAAGAGACAATGCTTGTGTTTGTTTATTTTTGTGCCAAGCAGGAAAAGACCTTTGATAAGGAAATTGGAAGATAAAAGAGATGTATAGTCTATCTCCTGCTATTCAGTGTGTCATCCCTTTGCTCACACAACTGGTGTTGATGCATTGTGGATATTAACCCAAGATCCATGTTGAGTCAGTCATAAGTGTAGAAGGGTTCCAACTTTCTGAACCCACACTTTCATCTGTCTAAAAGCTCTCCCAGGCCAGGGATATGAGCTGTGAGGCACACCCCTCACTTCCCATTTCATCTGCTTCACCCTAACTCTCAATGTTAGGGTTAAGAGCTAACATCACCCGATTCCAGTTGGCTTGTGTTTCACAGCCTAACCCTTGTGTGAGCCCACTTTGTTTGTATATAGTGTGTGCTATTTGTGTGATTAATTGCTTTGCTTGTGCTGCTTAGGTTTAGCTTGCTCCCTGTGCAAGTTAGCTAGAAACCTTGACCTAGGACCATGGTGAATGTGCATGATAACTATTAGGCTCGAGTTAGTCTCCCTTCTAGTATGTCATTTCCCAGTCTCTGGTTAGGCTAGTCCTTTGTCCCTACGTAGGGGAACTACGTCGCCCTGATCCTCATACCAGATGAGGTACGTAGGCAGGGGATGAGCAGATCTCTCCGGGCGCCCTTTTGTTTTGTTTGTGTGAGTTATTTCTCCTTTTCTGGTTGGAGTCCGATGTAAGTCCAGCAATTGGCAGTTGGTTTCCTGTGTCTTGTTTGCTTGTTGGAGTCTGACGTAAGTCCAACGATTGGCAGTTGGTTTCCTTTGCGTGTGTTTGTTGGTTCGGAGTCTGATGTAAGTCCAGCGATTGGCATTCGGTGTCCATGTTTGCCTGTTTGTGTGGAGTCTGACATAAGTCCAGCGATTGGCAGTCGGTTTCCTGTGTGGTTTTGTTTGGCGTGCGTGAGCCGAGCTACGAGTGCTCTGATTCTTCTTTAGTCCAAGAAGATACGTATGCATAGGATGCGACATCCTAGCGAGCACGTTTCCCCCTAGTCCGAACTACGTCGACTCTGATGTCTGTGCCTGATAGACTACGTAGGCCCAGGATGCGATATCCTGCCGAGTTAGTTTCTCTTGTTTCCTGTGTCTCTTTTCAGCCAGTGTGTGTGATGTTTGTGAGCAGTGTTTTAGCAACCTTTATCCTTCCTTTTGTGCGTGGATCCCGTCGAGTACGACGGATGCGTAGGGGTGCTAATACCTTCCCTTCGCATAACCGACTCCCGATCCCATCTCTCTTTGGTCGCGAGACCATGTCTTTTCCAGGTTTACTTCGAGCGTTTCCTTTCCCTCTTTTGGGATAAATAACGCACGGTGGCGGCTCTGTTGTTTTGTTTTCTCGCCGTTTTTTCGCGTAATGCGACAGCTGGCGACTCCACTGGGGACATAGAGAAGTTAACCTCTTGCTGGTCCATCTTCCCTAAGCGAGTCTCTCCTAGCGCTCTCTAGGATGAGGTTTAGGTTGCTTGTGTTGCTCTATTTATTGCATTCATGATTATTATGTTGTATATATGTGCATATCTGTTTGCATGCATCATACTGTCATTGAGCTGTCTTCTGTACAGGTGGTTACTCTGTTTGGGGTGGGTGTTCTGAGTGGGGCTAAAACCCAGGCCCGAGTATACACATAGGATTAGTGTGGTCTCGCGTTTCCTCACTTGCTGTATCAGCATGTTGTTGCGACGTGTCACCACAGCCGGACGAGGTTCATTTGAGAGAATCCTTCCATTTGGAGTTATTCCACTCAGGTTGGATGATCTCATATGAGCTGTTGACTTCGGTGACCGTTCTTTCCCGGATCTTTGGTTTAGATGATCTTAAGAGAGCTACAACGGCACACCCGAAAGGGCAAACCCGTTGAGAATTTTTACCCGATTGTCGAGACCACTATCCTCCTTAGGATGACCTTGTTAGAATTCACCTGTGAGGGGAGGGTTTGATTCTTGCAAGTACAGGTTTCTGCCAGTGATGCTGTGTTGATGATCTTAAGTCGGATTTATGGATCTTTATTTCTGGACGCCGGAGGTTTGACCCTGGTATTGATCAGAGGGTTCCGTTTATTTCGGATCCCTGGACTGAATTTGAGGGTACTCGCTCAGATGTTGACTTGGGTTCAGATGACTTCGGGTTTCAGATGATTTGTGGTTCCAAATTCAAGCCGAAGTTTTGATCCTGTGCCGCGAGATGCTCAGCCGACCAGTCATGACTCCATCATTTGCATCATAGCATGTCTATTTTCAAAAATAAATAAATAATAATAATAATGCATGAAAAAAAAGTTAACCTGCATACACATCACACGCATCATACACATATCATTTTGCATAACAGGTGTTCTTGCGCACAACTTCTCACTCTTGGTTCCTGTGTCAGGCAGGATAGCTGATCGAAGACCGCAACGGTATTCAACCAGACTCAATCAACAGAGAAGTATGGATCAAGTTCAGACGGAGTTGGCTGAGATGAGGGCAAACATGGCCCAGTTTATGACAATGATGCAAGGGGTTGCGCAAGGTCAGGAAGAACTTCGAGCCCTGGTTCAGAGACAAGAGACTGTGATTCAGACGTCCAACCGTGCTTCACCTGTTGGTGCACCTGTTCATGAGAATGTTAATGCTGCTGCTCCCGCCAATGATTATGCCGTCGGGGATGAGTTGAGAGGAATAAGGATCAATGGACAGCCTCTTGCTGCAGAGACTGCCAATGTCAGAGCTACCCGAGCTCCTGTTCGTCATCCGGCTCCGATTGTTGATAGACAAGAGGACATGTTCACACTACTGAGTGAAGATGATGAAGTTGTTGGGAGAGTCGAGGATAGGGACCGTAAAGTTGATGCCCTTGCAGAGAAAATAAGAGCCATGGAATGTCAGAATTCCTTGGGTTTCAATGTGACAAACATGGGTCTAGTGGAGGGGTTGAGGATTCCCTATAAATTCAAAGCACCCTCTTTCGACAAGTATAACGGTACTTCTTGCCCTCGCACCCATGTGCAGGCTTATTATCGGAAGATCTCTGCTTATACCGATGATGAAAAGATGTGGATGTATTTTTTCCAGGACAGTCTATCTGGGGCTTCCTTGGATTGGTACATGGAACTAAAGAGAGATTCTATCCGATGCTGGAGGGATCTGGGTGAAGCCTTCTTGAGGCAATATAAGTACAATATGGACATGGCGCCTAGCCGGACTCAGTTGCAAAATCTATGTCAGAAATCCGGAGAGAGCTTTAAGGAGTACGCCTAGAGGTGGCGTGAGCTGGCTGCCAGAGTACAACCCCCTATGCTGGAAAGGGAACTTACTGACATGTTCATTGGTACTCTGCAGGGTGTGTTCATGGACCGGATGGGAAGCTGCCCATTCGGTAGTTTTTCGGATGTGGTTATCTGTGGGGAGAGGACAGAGAGCTTGATCAAGGCTGGTAAAATTCAAGATGTGGGTTCCTTGTCTTCCAATAAACCTTTTGCTGGGGCACCTCGTCGGAGAGAGGGTGAAACCAGTGCTGTGCAACATGGTAGACGAGTTGTGAATAAGAATCAGTACCGTCAGGTTGCTGCAGTGACAATTCCGGCACCGCAACAACGTCAACAACCGCAACAACAGAGAGTTCAACAACCAATGCAACAACAACAACAACAACAACAACGTTCGTATCAGCCAAGGCAGAGGATGCCTGATAGACGTTTTGACCCGCTGCCAATGACCTATGTTGAGTTACTGCCCGAGTTGCTCAGACTAGGGTTTGTTGAACTGAGGACCATGGCGCCGTTGACAAAAATACCACCTGGGTATGATGCCAATGTGCGTTGTGACTTTCACTCTGGTGCTCCGGGGCACCACATTGAGAACTGCAGGGCTTTCCATCATAAAGTCCAGGACCTGATTGATGCCAAAACTATCAATTTTGCTCCTGTACCGAATGTTGTTAACAACCCTATGCCGCCGCATGGTGCGCACCGAGTGAATAGCATTGAAGGGGAAGAAGTTGAGGATCTGGTTGTCAGTGTTGAAGATGTTCAGACTTCTTTGTTGATTGTTAAGGGCCGTTTGCTGAATGGGGGTGTCTACCCGGGCTGTGATCAGGGCTGTGTTGGCTGTGGTGAATCAGAAAACGGTTGTGAACGGTTAAGGGCCGGTATCCAGGGCTTGATGGAAGAGGACTGTCTGCAATTCAGTCGGGCTGTTAGAGATCGTGGGTCAGTGTCAACGGTCACTATCTTTTTCAAACCGTCTGAAGGACGTGGTCAGAGGGTTAGTGCGCCTACAACAAGTGGTAATCCTGTTACCATTTCTGCACCAGTAACCGCCAGTAATCCAACAACCATTGTTGCTCCGGTCAGAAGGGCTGTTGACAGTCGAGCTGTTCCGTGGAGATATGACGACGCCTACCGCAGTAACAGAAGGGATGAGAATCAGACCAGACCAGGTAATCAAGCGCCTGTAACAATTGCTGTACCCAGTAGAACTCCTGCGGTTGCAAGTCCCGTTGTGGACAACGTTGGAGGGCCAGGAGGATTTACTCGCAGTGGACGTTTGTTTGCTCCTCAACCATTGAGAGATGCTAATGCTGAGGCTTCTGCCAAGTCAAAGGGCAAACAGGCTGTCGTTGATGAGGAACCGACTCAGAAGAAGATGCCTGAGGGTTCATTTGAGAAGGATGTGGAGGAGTTCATGAAGATAATCAAGAAAAGTGACTACAAGATTGTAGATCAACTTAATCAGACTCCGTCCAAAATTTCAATTCTTTCTTTGCTGTTGTGCTCTGAGGCACATCGTAATGCCTTGCTGAAAATGCTGAATATGGCATATGTACCTCAAGAGATTTCCGTCAACCAGCTGGAGGGTGTGATTGCCAACGTGAGCACCAGGCATGGTTTAGGATTCACTGACCTAGACTTGACGCCTGAGGGGCGTAATCATAATAAGGCCTTGCATATCACCATGGAATGCAAGGGTGATGTTTTATCTCACGTGTTGGTAGACACCGGCTCGTCGCTGAATGTCTTGCCCAAGCAAATTTTGAAGAAGATATCTGTTGAAGGGGTTGTGCTTACTCCGAGTGACCTGATAGTTCGTGCATTCGACGGATCCAAACGTTCTGTGTTTGGTGAAGTTACCTTGCCGGTGAAGATAAGTCCGGAGGTCTTTGATATCATCTTCTATGTCATGGACATTCAGCCCGCCTACAGTTGTTTGTTGGGGCGTCCGTGGATTCATGCAGCAGGGGCAGTTTCGTCAACTCTCCACCAAAAGCTCAAGTATGTCTGGAACGGTCAGATTGTGACCGTGTGCGGCGAAGAAGATATTCTGGTGAGTCACCTATCCTCTTTCAAGTATGTAGAGGTGGATGGCGAGATCCATGAAACCTTATGCCAGGCATTTGAGACTGTTGCTCTCGAGAGGGTGGCGTTTGCTGATCAGCGAAAGCCGGGTGCGTCGATTGCTTCGTACAAGCAGGCCAAGGAGGTAGTTGACTCTGGCAAGGCTGAAGGCTGGGGCAAGATGGTGGATTTTCCTATCAAAGAGGATAAGTTTGGTATTGGCTATCAACCTTTGCAAGCGGAGCAGGGTGTACAAGCAGGTCCGAGTACCTTTACCAGCGCTGGGCTGATGAATCACGGTGACGTCTTTGCGGTCGGCAGTGAAGATGGTGACAGTGATTATGGTCTCGACAACTGGGTTCGCCCGTGTGCACCAGGGGAAGTGATCAACAACTGGACGACAGAAGATGTAGTCCAAGTTACTCTTCAAACAGAGTAATTTTCTTTTGTTTTTTCATTCTGCACAAAACCCTATGTTCCGCCCAAGACGTAGTGGTTCATTGTAGGGCCTCAACATGTTTTACAATTTTTATCATTAATAAAGGACGTTTTGCAAACAATTTTGTGATCCTTGTCTTTCTATTTTTGTTTTCGTTTTTTCAAAAAATAAAAATGGCAATGTTTTTGTTTTTGTGACTTTATTGAACTCGTTTTCTAAAACAAAGCATTAAACATGCAGAAGTGATCTCACGGCATCTACTATGAACAGTTCTGTTATGGCTCGGTATGATTTCAATAATCCCATCTACCAAGCTGAAGAGGAGAGTGAGGAAGACAGTGAACTCCCTAAAGAATTGGTCAGATTGTTGAAGCAAGAGGAAAGGGTCATCCAACCTCACCAGGAGGAGTTGGAGATTGTTAATCTTGGTACTGAGGACTCCAGAAGAGATATTAAGATCGGGGCTGCTTTGAAGACAGAGGTCAAGAGCAGGTTGATTGATATGCTGAGAGAGTATGTGGAGATATTCGCCTGGTCTTATCAAGATATGCCTGGGCTGGATACTGATATTGTGGTGCATAGGCTACCTCTCAGAGAAGAGTGTCCTTCGGTCAAGCAGAAGCTTCGTAGAACGAGTCCTGATATGGCTGTTAAGATCAAGGAAGAGGTTCAGAAGCAGTTCGATGCGGGTTTCTTGTCAGTAACGACTTATCCACCGTGGGTGGCCAACATCGTTCCTGTGCCGAAGAAGGATGGCAAAGTCAGAATGTGCGTCGACTACCGGGATCTGAACAGAGCGAGTCCGAAAGATGATTTCCCATTACCTCACATTGATGTATTGGTTGATAATACGGCTCAATCCTCGGTGTTCTCTTTCATGGACGGTTTTTCTGGGTATAATCAGATTAAGATGGCGCCAGAGAACATGGAAAAGACGACATTCATTACACCTTAGGGCACATTCTGCTATAAGGTGATGCCATTTGGGCTGAAGAATGCTGGTGCTACCTACCAGAGGGCTATGACGACTCTCTTTCATGACATGATGCACAAAGAGATCGAAGTGTACGTGGATGATATGATTGCGAAGTCGCAGACAGAAGAGGAGCACCTGGTTAATTTGCAGAAGTTGTTTGATCGGTTGAGAAAGTTCAAACTGAGGCTGAACCCGAACAAGTGTACGTTTGGTGTGAGATCCGGGAAGCTGTTAGGCTTCATTGTCAGTGAGAAAGGGATTGAGGTTGATCCAGCAAAAGTCAAAGCTATTCAAGAGATGCCTGAACCGAAAACAGAAAAGCAGGTTCGTGGGTTTTTAGGGAGATTGAACTACATTGCAAGGTTTGTATCTCACCTAACTGCCACGTGTGAACCGATATTCAAATTGCTAAGAAAGAATGAAGCAATCAGGTGGAATGATGACTGTTGGAAAGCTTTTGACAAGATAAAAGAGTATTTACAGAAACCTCAAATCCTTATTCCTCCAGTTCCAGGGAGACCACTGATAATGTACCTATCAGTGACCGAGAATTCGATGGGGTGTGTATTGGGACAGCATGACGAGTCTGGTCGAAAAGAGCATGCCATATACTACCTTAGCAAAAAGTTTACCGACTGTGAAATTAAATATTCACAGCTTGAGAAAACTTGCTATGCTTTGGCCTGGGCTGCTCGCCGACTGAGGAAGTATATGTTGAACCATACTACCTTGTTGATTTCTAAGATGGATCCAGTGAAGTACATCTTTGAGAAGCCGGCTCTCACCGGATGTGTTGCCCGTTGGTAGATGATTTTAACAAAATATGATATCCAGTACACGTCTCAGAAGGCCATCAAGGGTAGTATTTTGTCAGACTATCTCGCCGAACAGCCGATCGATGATTATCAGCCGATGATGTTTGAATTCCCTGATGAAGACATCATGTATCTAAAGATGAAAGATTGTAAAGAGCCTCTTGTCGAGGAAGGACCGGATCCTGATGACAAGTGGACATTGATGTTTGATGGGGCTGTGAATGTGAATGGTAACGGTGTTGGTGCAGTGTTGATCAACCCTAAAGGGGCTCATATACCTTTTTCTACCAGATTGACTTTCGACGTCACCAACAACGAAGCGGAGTATGAGGCTTGTATCATGGGGATAGAAGAAGCCATTGATTTGAGGATCAAAACGCTTGACATATATGGAGATTCCGCTCTAGTGATTAACCAGGTCAATGGAGATTGGAATACCAACCAGCCGCATTTGATTCCTTACAGAGATTACACCAGAAGAATACTGACGTTCTTCAAGAAGGTGAAATTGTATCATGTCCCCCGGGACGAGAATCAGATGGCTGATGCTTTGGCTACTTTGTCTTCTATGATCAAAGTTCATTGGTGGAATCATGTGCCACATGTTGCGGTGAATCGACTCGAGAGGCCTGCGTATGTGTTTGCAGCCGAGTCTGTTGTTGATGAGAAGCCGTGGTACTATGATATCAAGAGCTTCCTCAAGAGTCAGGAGTATCCTGAAGGTGCGTCGAAGAATGACAAGAAAACCCTGAGAAGGCTAGCTGGAAGCTTTTATTTGAATCAGGATGATGTGTTGTATAAGAGGAACTTCGACATGGTCTTGCTCAGATGCGTGGACAGACACGAAGCAGACATGTTGATGTAAGAAGTGCACGAGGGGTCGTTTGGTACCCATGCTGGTGGTCATGCAATGTCTAAGAAATTGTTGAGAGCCGGTTATTATTGGATGACTATGGAATCCGATTGTTTCAAATATGCTCGGAAGTGCCATAAGTGTCAAATCTATGCTGATAAGGTGCATGTACCACCAAGCCCTCTGAATGTCATGAATTCACCTTGGCCGTTTGCCATGTGGGGCATTGATATGATTGGGAGGATTGAGCCTACTGCTTCTAATGGACATCGCTTCATCCTGGTTGCGATTGGTTACTTCACCAAATGGGTGGAAGCAGCTTCCTATGCTAATGTTACCAAACAAGTGGTTGCCCGATTCATCAAGAAGGAAATCATCTGTCGTTATGGAGTTCCCGAGAGAATCATTACTGATAATGGTTCGAATCTCAATAACAAGATGATGAAGGAGCTTTGCAGAGACTTCAAGATTGAACATCACAATTCTTCTCCTTACAGACCGAAGATGAATGGTGTTGTAGAGGCGGCAAACAAGAATATCAAGAAGATTGTGTAGAAGATGGTCGTGACGTACAAGGATTGGCATGAGATGCTACCTTTCGCTTTGCATGGGTACCGTACCTCAGTACGTACATCGACCGGGGAAACCCCGTACTCCCTTGTGTATGGTATGGAAGCAGTCCTACCAGTTGAAGTGGATATTCCTTCTCTGAGAGTTTTGTTAGATGTCAAGTTGGACGAAGTCGAGTGGGTTCGAACAAGGTTTAATGAGTTGAGCCTTATCGAAGAGAGACGGCTAGAAGCTGTGTGCCATGGGCAGTTGTATCAGAGAAGGATGAAGAGAGCCTTTGATCAGAAAGTGCATCCTCGAAGCTATCAAGCTGGTGATCTAGTTTTGAAGAGGATCCTTCCTCCCGGTACAGATAACAGGGGCAAGTGGACTCCTAATTATGAAGGTCCATATGTTGTGAAGAAGGTTTTCTCTGGTGGAGCCTTGATGCTTACAACTATGGATGGTGAAGATTTCCCGTCCCCTGTTAACTCAGATGTAGTCAAAAAATACTTCGCATAAATTGACCCGCTGGACAAAAAGAATAAAAGAGTCCAGGCAAAAAAGGGCATCCCGGCGAACCAAAAAACAGAAAGAAAAGGTTCGGGCAAAAATTAGGGATAAAAATGAAAAGAATTTGTACACCCGGTAAGTCGAAAACCCGCAAGGGCGGCTTAGGCAAAAATGGGTATCCCGGTGGATTGAAAACCCGAAAGGGCGGTCCAGGCAAAAGAGGGATTAGAGCGAAGACTACAGTCTGAGTTATCTGTACTTCATCGCGCTTCATCGTCTGCCATTTCGAAAGATGTGATCGGTCCAGTCATTCTTCTCAGAAAGCAAGGGATTTGGGAGGAAAACTGATGATCTATGAGTTATAACAGAATTGGGAAATAGTGGATGCCGTGTTCACATTGCCATTAGGATAGATTTTTCCTTTTGTGTGCAATTACCTCTTTCTAGGAATTGCTTCCTAGTGTATTCGCCTTTTCAGGCCCATTTTCAATCAATAAAAGTCGTTATTCAGATAAATAGCTCTCTTGTTTTATTTTACTGTTTTGTTTGCAAAAACGTCCGAATTTTTGATAAACATTGCATATAAAAACATGAAGGCTAAACAATAACGTGCTGAAAGATAAAACATTTGAAAATCATTTTGAATGTTGAGGGCACTTGAGTGTATCTTGTCCATGCAACCCCTGGGGCATTATGTTGTGCTGTTTTGCAGGTTGTCATCTGTGAAGAAGATTCCACAGCAGATATTTCTCAAGCAAGTATGAGGGCTTTCAGAGCTATTCTCCCCTGCAGAGACGCCTTGGATAGTGCCTTCTATCCCCAGCAGATTTAAGAATTGCCTTTCCCCAGCAGGCCTGAAAGTGGGTTTGTCCCTCAGCAGATATTTCCCCAATTGAGATCCCCACCGAGTTGGAAGGATGTTGTATCCCCAGCGTGGTCGTGAGCGCTCATCCCCAGCAGGGTTGCAGATGTCTTTCTCCAGCGTGGTCTGGTATATTCCTTTCCCAACCAGAGTTGCTCTTCCTCAGTAGAGTTGGTGTGTTATCCCCAACAGAGTTGCTTTCCCTAGCAGATCTCCCGAGTAGAGAGTTGTGTTGATGGTTTTCCCCAGCAAGTTCCCCGAGTGGATCCGGTTCGGTGAAGATTATCTCCAGCAGAGTTTACCCTACTTATGGATTGGTTGGGTCGTCCCAAGTGAAGTCGCCTTATTTTTTCCCTCGGTGGAGTCGTATTGATGGTTCCTCAGCGCAGTCGCCTTGTTTATTCCCCAACGGAGTAGCATTTAGTTCCCAAAGCAGAGTTTATCCTACTTGTTGGCAATTCTCCCCAACGAGTTGTATTGATTGTTTCTCCAAGAGGAGTCCCCGAGTGGATTGGGTCCTATGAAGGATGTTCCCAGCGGAGTCTATCCTTTCCCCATCAGCAGTGCTATACTCCAGCATGAGTGAGAAGTCGGTGTTCTCCCCGCAGAGTACTCCTCAAGCAGAGTCTCCCCGCAGAGTTGGAGTATCGGATCAGTTTGGCTTCCCCAGCGGAGTTCATCATTTTGCATTTGGCATATAGTAACCATTGCATCCTCAAAAATGCGTAGCATTTCCATTCATAATGGAGCATTACGCCATAGAAAAATTCATACATATGCATTCATGTGTTAACCATCAGACCGTATCCCCGGCAGAGGCGGATCTTTGTTCAATAGCTGCACAACACATTTGCTACAGTTGCTCCTGACGGCATTCAAGATTGATACTCCCCAGAGAGGTTTATTTCCTTATTCATTGGTGATAGGAAAGCTTGATTCTTCCCAGTGAGATCCCCAGCAAGCGTTTAGCCTTGCCCTGACATATGTAGATGTCATCTTGTGATACTGGTCAGTGTCGTGTCAGCACCCGCGTGTGTTACTTCTTTGGTGTCGTTCAACACCATCTTTCGGTGTCGGTAAACATCGAGTCCTTCCCAGTCACTCATTAATGTCTGGTCGTCCTTCTTTGGTGTCATTCAACACCATCTTTCGGTGTCGGTAAACATCGAGTCCTTCCCAGTCACTCGTTAATGTCTGGTCGTCTTTCTTTGGTGTCGGTAAACACCATCTTTCGGTGTCGGTAAACATTGAGTCTCGCACATTCATCCTCTGATGTCTGGTCACCTTTCTCCGTTGGTGTCGATAAACGTTGAGTTTTTTCTATTCGTCCGAGGACGTCGAGTTGAATTATCCCCAATAAGAGTCACCTCTCCATTGGTTTCGATAAACGTCGAGTTTTTTCTATACGTCCGCTGACGTATAGTTGCATATTCCCCACAGATCATTTGATATGGTTGTTGATCCCCAAGCAGGGTCACCTCTCCGTTGGTTTCGATAAACGATGAGTTTTTCCCAATCGTCCGTTGATGATTGGTTGTGTTCACTTTTCCCCAAAGAGTTACTCCTCTCCGTTGGTGTCGATAAACGTCGAGTTTCTCCCAGTCGTCCGTTGGCGTTTGGTTGAGTTATATTTCCTCTCCCCAGAAGAGTTTTACCTCTCCGTTGGTTTCGATAAACGTTGAGTTTTTCCTATTCGTCCGTTGACGCATAGTTGTACCCTTCCCCTCAGAGTTACCTCTCCGTTGGTTTCGATAAACGTTGAGTTTTTCTCATTCGTCCGTTGACGTCTGATTGTATATCCTATTCCCCAGTCATTCATTAATGTCTGGATGATCCCCAGTCAGTTTTCCCCAGTAGAGTCGTTGGTAAACGTCCTGTCTGGTCACCTTTCTTCGTTGGTGTCGATAAACGTCGAGCTTCTCCCTTTCGTCCGTTGACGTCTGGTCGATTCTTCCCATTCATCCGTTGATGTCTGGTCACCTCTCCGTTGGTTTTGGTAAACGTCGAGTTTTTCCTGGTCGTCCCCAGTAGAGTTACCTCTCCGTTGGTTTTGATAAACGTCGAGTTTTTCCTAGTTGTCCGTTGACATCTAGATGTATTCCGCTCTTCCCCAGTAGGGTCTCCTTCTCCGTTGGTGTCGATAAACGTCGAGCTTCTCCCATTCGTTCGTTGACGTCTGGTCGAGTCTTCCCATTCATCCATTGATGTCTGGTTACCTCTCCGTTGGTTTCGATAAACGTCGAGTTTTTCCTAGTTGTCCGTTGACATCTAGATGTATTTTCCCGGCAGTCATCCGTCGATGTCTGTTACCTCTCCATTGGTTTCGATAAACGTCGAGTTTTTCCTTGTCGTCCGTTGACGTCTAGTTGTGATTTCTATTCCCATTCATCACCTATTTGATGTCTGGATGTGGCAGTACCTTTGAGAAAAAATCAAAATCCCCAGTAATAACATCAGATCCCAGTGGAAGTTACTGTTGGATCCCCGCATTGTGCAAATTTCTACGGTTCTTCGGTATTCAATCCCTGTTTACCCTGAAGGTCTGACAGCCGTTGCTCTCATCCGTTCGGGTTCCCAGTTGATTGAATAGGGGCAGCTGTAGCACCTCAAATTTGCACCTCCCATTCTGTACATTCATTTTCATTTTTAGGTCATTAACATTAGCATTGTCCACTGCATAGCATTGCATTGTCCATTGCCCAAGTGCAAGTCATCAGTCAAGACTGGTCAGGAGATCCAGTTATGCAAGCAAGTAAGTGCATTTCCTATTGAAGCAAAGCCCTAGGGTTGGCTCATTGAGTTCATATGGCCTAGGGATCATTTTGAAGTGATTTGGCCAAAGGTTGGATGTTCAGAAATTATCAGTCAAGATGCAATTCATCTGAAACCCTAGAAAGTCAACCAAGGTCAACTGTGCATTCAACCATGGATTTGAAGGTGGGAGATGGTTAGAGAGGCCTCATTCATGTCCATACAAGTCTCATTTGACATTTCAAACATCAACAATGAAGAATTTGAGGTCAGATGAAAAGTTTCCAGAAATAGTAAGTGACCTATAATTTGAAATTGCCAAAAATGGAAAGGTCTTCTCCTCAACTTTACATTATCAAGCAAGCTTTAATTGAAATTTTATCCAACATGAAAGTTGAAGATCTTGCTCTCACCTTTCCAAAAAGTCAAAGAACATGAATTTCTCATGTGTGGTTGAAAAGTTATGGATCTGCCAAGAAAATTTGAAGTTCAAAAGGGGATAACTTTCACACCACAAGGCCAATTGGAATGGTTCTTTTTGCAACATTCCTATTTTGACATGAGCTATCCAAAACATGCATCACATACCATGCATTTTGATCATAAAATTTTGGCCTTTTCATTTGAATTTCATTTGAATTTTGGAGGGAAAAGTCTAATTTGAAAACTATGCATTGTCCACACATTCCATCATGTGCATTTGGCTCCAAATGGATTTTGCAAGTGAATTAACACTGAATTCGTGCACTTTAGCATTCATTTACATGCATATAGGGTGATTTGACAAAATTGGCATAACACTTCAACTTCACTAATTCATGTGCATTTGCCTAATCCTGATTAGCAACATCATTAGGAAACCCTATATAAACATAATCATAACAGAAAATGTGGTGAGCTTAACAGAATTCTGAAATCTAGATCTAGATCCAAAAACTTCACATTTTTTCCTCTCAACTTTTCTCCAATTTTCTTCACAAACATTGCTTGGTTCTTGATCAATCACTCGTCCACAAGCATAATTGGAGTTGTTTGAAGCAAGATTGCAAGGAATTCTTCAAGATTTGAAGACTGTTGCAAGTTGCATCATCCATTGCAGTTTGATTTTCCAGCTAGATCGTGCAAGATTAACACTCGAATCTTCATCCATTCATTCATCCAAGAGTTGAAGAACATCTGTTTGGACATTACAAGGCTTGAAAGTCACGAATCCACTTCTGCACTTCACTTAAGGTCAGGATTCGAGTCTTACAATTCATGAAATTAGGATATGCATGTGGTAGATCCTTGAATGTAGAATGCACTGAGCTTTGAATCATCGAATTTCATCAAGAAATGAATGAGTTATGTCGAATCTAAATTTGATGCATGGATGTTCTTGTGCTCGAATCTTTTAATATAATGAGAGTTAGCAAAATCCAAGCATAGCATGTTGTTGTACATTGAAGGATGAATCTAATGATATAACTCTTGTCAATTTCTGTGACAATTTGTTCTTGAGCCTGGAAATGATGATGAACACGTATGAACCCTAGAATTTCTATTCCCAGGCCTTGTTTGATCTTGTAGCGCGCTGTTTGCATGCTTTTTCATGTTTATTGCCTGGCATTGGTTGCATGTAATCTTACATGGCAGAATGATTGGTCGCAAGCGCTTGCCAAGTCCACGTCAGCTTTAATGAAACGCTGTGTTTCATTGTAAGCGCGCCTTGATTCAAATTTCTCCTCGGTTCGAATCCGAGCGTGTGCATTTCCACTTTAGGCCTTTTCATTTTTAGTTCATTTACCATCCATGTTCATATATGCCTTATTCACATGTTTTTTAATTTTTCATTCATTTCAAAAATGCATATCTCCATGATGGATGATCCAGATGAGATGAGATTTTTTGCATTATTCTCCTCATGATGTCTACTATTTTATGAGTATTTTTCCAGAAATTATGCACTGTTGAATTTTGTTTTGGCTTAGGGATTGTGTATGTGTATGAATTTTGGACCTACCTTGCCATTTGCTTCATGAAATGATGGATATTGCTCCAATGATTTTGAAACTTTGCATGCTTAAGATAGACATCCTAATGGACATTTTGGTATAGAGTTTGCATTTTTCTCATTTCTGGTTGTTGAGTTATGATCTGTTTAATGAAGGTGTGACAATGTGTGTCACACCTTTTCTTGCTTGACTTGTTGATTTTCATTACCATGCCATTTCAATGCCAAATAATCTAATTTTTTGTGTGATGATTCTTCTGGATGTTAGGATTGATCATGAAATTTTGTAGAATGTTTGGATGCATTCCTGATTTGTTTGAGATTTTACTTTCTGGCTTGTCATTTGTGGACTTTTGGATAGTCATGAATTTAAATGATTTGTGAAATGCTTGATCTTTATCATATGAACTTGAAATTTTGCACATGTGTTCTAGACACTTTGAAGTTTATTGTGGCTTTGGTTTGATGCATTTATCATGTTTGGATTCTGTTTTAGGCTTGTGTGAAGTTGAGGTACAAATTGTGGTCCTATTTGAGCTTGTTTGTGCTTGCCTTGCCTTATGGAATTTATTTGCCATGCTTAGATTTATCCAAATTCCTTGATTTTTGGTGTGAAGATCATGTTGTGTATGCTGTTTAGCCATGATTTTTCTTGAGATTTATTGAATCATTTTTGAGTTGATGTGGATTGGTTCATTCTGTTTGCTTCAATGAGCTTTCAACTTGCATGCTTTGCCTTATGTGCTTTGTGAAATGAACTTGGTTGATGCTATTGACATGGGACCACTTGGATGATGTTCTTAATTGATTGAACTTGATTCTTGCCAATTTTCATGTTCTGTTTTGAATTATTTCTCCCTCTTTGACCCTAGGCCTTGTCCTAGTGGTTTATGCTTATGCTTGAGTTTTGGTTTCCGGATAAGGAAGTGCATTGCCTTAAGGAGATTGATTCACATTGCTTGAATTGGATTATTTGAGTTTGGTTGACTAACATTAACTTGTTTTGTAGGTGGCTTGTAGCTCATTTGAGTTGAGCTTGTGCTTTGCACAATGTTGCTTGCCTTGCTTGTTTGCTTGTATACTATGTCTGTTGACTTTTGGATTGTCTGTTTGACTTTTTGAGTTGTATACTGACTGAGTTAGATTGTTTTCAGGTACATTAGTTGCTTAAGTTCTTTGAACTTGCTTTTGCTTTGCTTGATAGCTTAAGCAGTGAGGTATAATTTCTCTGACTTCATGTAGTCTGGAAGACCTGTCCTGTTACTTGGGCAGGCACCTGTCTGAAGTCCTCCTTAAGAGGCAATGCTTGTGTTTGTTTATTTTTGTGCCAAGCAGGAAAAGACCTTTGATAAGGCAATTGGCAGATAAAAGAGATGTATAGTCCATCTCCTGCTATTCAGTGTGTCATCCCTTTGCTCACACAACTGGTGTTGATGCATTGTGGATATTAACCCAAGATCCATGTTGAGTCAGTCATAAGTGTAGAAGGGTTCCAACTTTCTGAACCCACACTTTCATCTGTCTAAAAGCTCTCCCAGGCCAGGGATATGAGCTGTGAGGCACACCCCTCACTTCCCATTTCATCTGCTTCACCCTAACTCTCAATGTTAGGGTTAAGAGCTAACATCACCCGATTCCAGTTGGCTTGTGTTTCACAGCCTAACCCTTGTGTAAGCCCACTTTGTTTGTATATAGTGTGTGCTATTTGTGTGATTGATTGCTTTGCTTGTGCTGCTTAGGTTTAGCTTGCTCCTTGTGCAAGTTAGCTAGAAACCTTGACCTAGGACCATGGTGAATGTGCATGATAACTATTAGGCTCGAGTTAGTCTCCCTTCTAGTATGTCATTTCCCAGTCTCTGGTTAGGCTAGTCCTTTGTCCCTGCGTAGGGGAACTACGTCGCCCTGATCCTCATACCAGATGAGGTACGTAGGCAGGGGATGAGCAGATCTCTCCGGGCGCCCTTTTGTTTTGTTTGTGTGAGTTGTTTCTCCTTTTCTGGTTGGAGTCCGATGTAAGTCCAGCAATTGGCAGTTGGTTTCCTGTGTCTTGTTTGCTTGTTGGAGTCTGACGTAAGTCCAACGATTGGCAGTTGATTTCCTTTGCGTGTGTTTGTTGGTTCGGAGTCTGATGTCAGTCCAGCGATTGGCATTCGGTGTCCATGTTTGCCTGTTTGTGTGGAGTCTGACATAAGTCCAGCGATTGGCAGTCGGTTTCCTGTGTGGTTTTGTTTGGCGTGCGTGAGCCGAGCTACGAGTGCTCTGGTTCTTCTTTAGTCCGAGAAGATACGTATGCATAGGATGCGACATCCTAGCGAGCACGTTTCCCCCTAGTCCGAACTACGTCGACTCTGATGTCTGTGCCTGATAGACTATGTAGGCCCAGGATGCGATATCCTGCCGAGTTAGTTTCTCTTGTTTCCTGTGTCTCTTTTCAGCCAATGTGTGTGATGTTTGTGAGCAGTGTTTTAGCAACCTTTATCCATCCTTTTGTGCGTGGATCCCGTCGAGTACGACGGATGCGTAGGGGTGCTAGTACCTTCCCTTCGCATAACCGACTCCCGATCCCATCTCTCTTTGGTCGCGAGACCATGTCTTTTCCAGGTTTACTTCGAGCGTTTCCTTTCCCTCTTTTGGGATAAATAACGCACGGTGGCGGCTCTGTTGTTTTGTTTTCCCGCCGGTTTTTCGCGTAATGCGACATATGGGATCTAAAGAAAGCTTCAAAGAATATGCTCAAAAATGGAGAGATTTGGCTGGTAGAGTCAAACCCCCCATGACTGATCGAGAATTAGTGGACATGTTCACGAGCACACTGACTGGCCCATTCTACAGCCATCTATTGAGAAGTTCCTCATCGGGTTTCACTGAACTTATATTAACAGGTGAGCATGTTGAACGCGGCATTTGTAGTGGAAAGATACAGGCGGCTACCTCTGATCCTCCGGAGACTCCTAATGACATCACTGCCCCTCTGCCTAACCATGACGAGACTGTCAATGCTGTGGAAGATGCTGATAACGATTGTGACTTGGATAGTTGGATTTTCCTAACAATTGGTGACAGACTCAATAATTGGAAGGTTGAAGACACTATCCTGATTTCCTTTAGTCAGGAGTAATTGTTATTGCTTATTTTAATGTATTAAATTTTGTTAAAGGTTTTGTCATTTTTATAAGCATATTCACATTCAATAAATCAATGGACCTTTTTGCATTCAAATATTGCGCTCTTTATCTTTCCTGTCATCTTTCAAATAAGCTATGTTTTCTTGCACACACTCACGTAACAAATTGCAGATCCATATCCATTCTGGATCCTGTTGATAATAATTCTGCTACTGTTCATTATGACTTTGAAAATCCGATCTACCAAGCCGAGGATGGAAGTGAGGAAGATTGTGAAGTACCTGAGAACTTGCCAGACTGTTACTGCAAGAAGAAAAGACCATACAGCCGCAGGAATAATCAATTGAAACTGTGAATCTGGGTACTGAAGTAGACAAGAAAGAAGTCAAAATAGGAGCAGGCTTGGAAAACAGTGTCAAAGAAAGATTGAGTCGGATGTTACGTGACTATGTAGAGGTTTTCGCTGGAATCAAGAGATGATATGGAATGATGAATGTCAAGAAGCTTTTGACAAAATCAAGAAGTATCTCAGTAAACCTCCAATTCTGATGCCACCAGTTGAAGGAAGACCTCTAATCATATATTTTACCGTGTTAGAAAATTCAATGGTGTGTGTGTTGGGGCAACATGACGAGTCTGGTCGAAAAGAGCATGCCATATACTACCTTAGCAAAAAGTTTACCGACTGTGAAACAAGATACTCATTGCTCGAGAAAACTTGCTGTGCTTTGGCTTGGGCGGCTCGCCGACTAAGACAGTATATGTTGAATCATACCACTTTATTGATTTCTAAGATGGATCTTATCAAATATACATTTGGAAAACCTGCTCTCTCCAATTTGAACAACAAGATGATTACTGAACTCTGCACGCAGTTCAAAATAAAACACCATAACTCTTCTCCGTACCGGCCGAAGATGAACGGCGCCGTGGAGGCTGCTAATAAGAATATCAAGAAGATCATACAAAAGATGACAGTAACATACAAAGACTGGCATGAGATGTTACCATTTGCTCTTCATGGTTATCGCACTTCAGTACGAACTTCGACAGAGGCAACGCCTTTCTCGTTAGTCTACGGAATGGAAGCCATTTTACCAGTGGAAGTTCAGATTCCCTCTCTAAGAATTATGAAAGATGCAGGCTTAGACGAGGATGAATGGGTTCAGACTCGACTCGATTAGATAAATTTGATTGATGAAAAGAGACTTGCGGCTGTTTGTCATGGGCAGATATATCAGAAGCGCATGACCCAGGCATTTAACAAAAAGGTCAAGAGACAGGTGTATCAAATTGGCGACTTGGTAATAAAGCGTATCATTCTACCACAAGGTGATCCCAGAGGCAAATGGACTCCCACATACGAAGGGCCATTTGTAGTTAAGAAGGTATTCTCTGGTGGAGCCATGATGCTTGCTACAATGGATGGCGAAGATTTCCCGCATCCTGTGAACGCGGACATAGTTAAAAAATACTACGCATAAAAGAGACCCGCTAGGTCGACGTATCTAGGCAAAAGTAAGGGTATCCCGGCGAACCAAAAGGGTTCGGGCAAAAATTAGGGATAAACATATAAAAATGTACACCCGGCAAGTCGAAAACCTGAAAAGGTGGCTTGGGCAAAAAAGGGTATCCTGGTGGACTGAAAACCTGAAAAGGCGGTCCAGGCAAAAATTAGGGATTAAAGCGTATGACTATGTCCCGTTCTCGGTCAGCTTCACCCAAGTCAAAAGGATTGAACAAGCCAATCACTTTTATCCTACAGCAGGAGATGAGAGGCTTGAAGACATAATGACAGTAGTGGAATTAAAATCAATAGGACTTTTTCTGCATAGCTTTCTCTTTGTTTTCTTGACAACTTCCTCTTACTAGGATTTTTGTCTCCCTGTACACAAATTGCCTGTTTATAGGCCCTCTGTCAAAATCAATACAATTTTATTTCCAAAAAGATGCTTTTGTTTTACTTTCTCTGTTTTGTTTGCATAGACGTCCGTTGATTTGATTCGAATGAGTATATGCGTTTGAACATGATGGATGTTTACCGAAAATACATGCATAAAATAGCAATAACAGTTACTAAAAGACTTTAGGGTCGAGGATAAGGTCTAACCATGCTTTCCAACAAGTCCGATTACAAATCCTTTCCCCAGCAAAAGCCAGTTATTCCCCAGAAGAAATTGGCATCACTAGACAGACTGGTCATCTCTTCTATCCCCAGCCAGGCTCTGTTGAATATTTCTATCATCAGACAGAAATCAAGTATCCCCAGCTAAGAAAGGGTCATCAATACAAGTATCTCCAACCAGAATATTGGGATTTATTTTCCCTTGGAAAAACTTTTCAGACGCATAATTCATTCATTACATCATTTCACAGCATACGCATGCATACAATGTTCGCATTTATTTTCGAAAGCATAAAACATCTCATGCATCATGACATGGCATGAGGCTAACTTTATTTTTCAGGTTAATTATCCTCCTGATACAGTCGAAATAAAGATCCATTCAGACGGACATCTTTATCGATTACATTCAAGATTCAAATACGTCTTTCGGATATAATCCATGTGAACATTCATTCTGACAAACACTCAGATATCCTCCTAATGGTGGCATCTTTAAGCCCACCCCAGATATTTATGGCAAATACAACATATACAAATATTATCAGATATAGCCTAACGTACGGTTCATTCTGATTCAGCCCAACATATGATTCCTTCAACTATTCCAATACGATCTAGCGTACGACCCATTTGGATCTTCATTTCCTCAGATACTACCTAGCATATGGTACATTCCGAGGTGTAGTCTAGCGTACGACTACTTTCTTTTTTAGATACAGCCTAACGTACGACTCATTCTGCAACTCCAATACAGTCTAGCATACGACCCATTTGGATCTTCATTTCTTCAGATACTACCTAGCATACGGTACATTCCGAGGTGTAGTCTAGCGTACGACTACTTTCTTTTTCAGATACAGCCTAACGTACGACTCATTCTGCAACTCCAATACAGTCTAGCATACGACCCATTTGGATCTTCATTCCTCAGATACTACCTAGCGTACGGTACATTCCGAGGTGTAGTCTAGCGTACGACTACTTTCTTTTTCAGATACAGCCTAACGTACGGCTCATTCTGCAAATCAGATATGATCTAGCGTATGATCCATTCTGATCCTTTACCCCCAGTGAAGTCGACAACCTAATGGATGACTCGCTATGCGGTCTAGCGTATGACCCGGTGTGGCACCCGTGTCTTCAGATTGGTCTGATATACGACGCACTCTGAAGCTCTCATCATCAAACTTCCTGGATGGCATCTTTAAGCCCATCTCCATCAAGACTAATTAACAAGTGCAAATTTTCGGGGCATTCTAAGTGTTCAATAATCTTCCACCTCCAGACCACGAATGGCGTACATACCATTCTAACTCTCTCGGTTCAAGAATATTGAACAGGGGCAGCTGTCATACCCCAAAATTTGCCCGTTAATCTTGCAAGACATTTTTCAAGGCACTTCAATTCATTTTTCAAGACACTGATCTTAAAGGAACAAAGACCCAGCACACAGGTGGCCAAATCCAGAAAATGGCTTAAAATGGCTTGCTCGCTAGGCGAGCAAAATCCTTCGCCTAGCGAACCCTTCGCTACACCACTCGCCTAGCGAAGCTTGCGAATACCAGAAATTTTGGGCTTCATTCTGAGCCCATTAGGTCAAAAAAAATCATTATAAATACCACAACTTCAGTCAGAAGGACGAAAAACAGACGGACGGACGGAGACAGAGAGAAGGAACAGAAAACCCTGGAGGCTAACCCAGAGAATTCAGAGCAATCCTAAAGGAAACCCTGAAGGAAACTCATCTGCACAAAGGTTACCTCCGCCCAACTCAATCCGGCGCCAACCCTAAGAGTGACTTGCCAATTCAAGGTTGCAATTCAATTGCAAACAGGTTTGCATTACTATTACCGCTTTATGTTCCCAATTTACATGTGATATTATAATTGAATTCATAAATATATTTGAGGTTTTGCATGTGGATTTAAATATGCCTGAATATCTTGAATGTTTAACCATGTAATTTCTGTAATGGACGCCATAGGGTTTGGAGCTCGCTGAAATCGTACTGTTCTAAAATTCAAAACCCGCAGCCGTTCACTAGCACATCGCTAAGCGAACATGTAGCGAGCGTTCGCTAGGCCTTCGCTAGGCGAGGCAGCAGCGAACATGACAGTCGCTGACTTTTCTGTTCTGATCTTTGCTCATCTGACATGTTTTATTATCACCATGCATTGTTTACCTGACATCATTACTGTTGTGATTCCTTTTGTTTGGTGCAATTCTCGATTGCACCCTGATTTGGTATTCTGACCTGTTTGCTGAATTTTGTAAGGGTTCACATATTCCCGGAAAAGGTAGCTTGCTAGGTATTCCACTTTATTTGTGGGATACCCTTGTGGAGATTCATCCTAATTATCTAATTGATTATAATGTGAAGATTCATCCTAATTACCTAATTGATTATAAAATATTACCTTTGAATATGTGATCTTGGACCTCTCTTTGTTGCCTTACGGTATTACGGTATTACGGTATTATGGTCATGTCCCGCGAATGTGAGGATACACTTAGCAGAGACCCTCCGATTAAATCATCATGTCCCTATAAGATAAATCATAGTCCCTCAGATGTTGCCTACGAATATATGATTTTGTCCCTCGATGACCCGTCGTTGTAGCCTACGGTTAAATGATGATTGTCCCTTCGAATGCTAAGGTATCCTTACGAATGTTGCCTTCAATGACCAATCGATGACCCTACGATGTCCCTTTTATATCCAAAGGATAAAACTACTTACTTCTCAATAGTAAGGACAGTTTTACCCTCATAAGGATAGGAAATGCCCATAAAGACCTTGGGTAGGTATAACTCTTAAATGCTGAATCAGAACTCAAAATACTTTTCATACCTCACACTTTGCAAAACATCTACTAGAAAATCACCACTTGGTATACATTCGTACTAGAATCATTGCCAAGTTATATTTTTCTGAACAGCTTTCAGAATCAAATGAGATAAATACTTTGTATACATTCGTATAAGAATCATTACAAAGCTAAACTCTCTTTTCAAAACATTTTCTAAGCAATTCACAAACACTTTTTCAGACAAGAAAAGTAACATAAGTGATCAAGCAATTAAGAGCCCATGGATAACCATGGATACAAAGGGTGCTAACACCTTCCCTTTGTATAATGTACCTCCCGAACCCAAAATCTAATTAAGGTCTTTCCTGTTCTTTTCCACCTTTCCTTATTGGATAAAAGAAAAGTCGGTGGCGACTCTTGCTATCCGCGACATTTGCTTTCCAAAGCAAAAACACACACACAAAGTCAGTTCACCGTATGACACTTGTATATTCTTTTCTAATCTTCCCAATCATGTTTGCACAAATATTTTTCAAAAATACCAACCTATCATACAACATTTCTAAAAAGGGCTCCCTTAGAGTACTAAGGATGTTTTGGGTGCTTAAAACCTTCCCATTGCATAACCCACCCCTTACCCAGATCTCTGACATTTTTATTAGTTTATGATTTGATAAAACTTATCGGTTTTTATTCGCTTTCTAACCTTTCCTTTGGATAAATGGAAGTGCGGTGGCGACTCGAATTGTATGATTTACTTTTGATTTAGTCAATAAATCTAAAGGTAACGAATACCCCGCTACAGAAAAGTGGTGACTCTACTGGGGACTTAGTCCACTTAGTGGGTTTTGCCTACTTTTTACCTTTGTTGTATTGTATGTTTATATTTGTTTGTGACATATTTTTGTGCAAATTTGGGATGAATGTATTGTTTGTAATGTATGAATTGCTTGATATATCAATTGCTTGTGTGCTTGGTGGTCTCTTGTGAGATGAGTTCTATACCCGAACTCGAGTGCACTTATGATAGGAGAATGGCATAGTCTTGTTGACTTGTGTGGAGTTATTCCTTAGCAATTTGACTTGCAAGCCCATTCACTTGGTGGAGGTTATGTTGGGATCAATAATGTCACACGAGTAGTCGTGGTTAGGCATTACTCTTTCCAATATATGCCTTAGAAGCCAAGGACCTTAGATTACCTAGCCCATCTTGGCCTATTTTAGGATGTAGTGCGAAGGTCGTTCAAGTGTAAGATTTGATATGATTGTTACGCGATACTACACTCATAAGAGTCTCTCTTGAGAATATTTTTTGAATACGAGTAGTCGTTTATCCGATAATATCCGAAAGATGGGATGATGACTATGGGAACCTCTTGTAGAACATGATTGTCAGGTTTAACCATAGTACACTCCCTTTGGGTGGTTCTTAACCGAGACTCCATGCTCGTGACTTGCAACAAACCCTTGATTCGCGGTTGATCCGTTCTCGTATATCCTTAATATCAATGGAACTTGGGTGTTGATAAGGTGTAAACCATAATCCACCAAAATGGATGATTGATATTAAGGATAACTTGATCCATCCCGTGACCTTTGTGTGGTGTGATTTGCTTGATCCTTTAGTGTGATTGTTGCATCCAGGCATTCATGCATTCATACACATCCATATCATCAACAATGAGAAGATTTTCAAGGAACTTAAGAGATCTATTTGCAAATTTTCAGACATGGATAAGCAAAGAAGGAATACAAAGAAGTACAGTTTCAGACAACCCGACTTGAAAGGGTTAAGGAGTTTGACATCCTATGTATTAGACCCCTTGGAGTTCAAAGCTCGCCATGGGAAGCTTCTGTCTATTCTTGCTACTCAGGTGGATGAAGGTCTGATGAGTGTGTTGGTGCAGTTCTATGATCCCTTATACCGTTGCTTCACATTTCCGGATTTCCAGCTTTTGCCTACGCTTGAGGAGTATGCCTATCTTGTGGGTATACCTATCTTAGATCAGTTGTCGTTCAGTGGCTTGGAGAGAGTTCCTTCTTCCCAAGAGATTGCTGATCTGTTGCATATAGATGAATTTGTTATTGGTGCTCATATGACTACCAAAGGTGGAATTCAGGGTCTCCCATCTGATTTCCTCATTGCTCAAGCTACTATGTTTGGGAAGACGATGAGTGAGGACGCCTTTGAGGCCATATTTGTACTTCTCATCTATGGGCTAGTGTTATTCCCCAACATCGACAATTTTGTGGATGTGAACGCCATTAGGATTTTCTCTACTCTTAATCCCGTTCCTACTCTGTTGGGTGACACTTATTTCTCTTTGCATATGAGGAATGCAAAGGGTGGTGGTACCTTTGTGTGCTGTTTGCCTCTGTTGTACAAGTGGTTTATTTCGCACTTGCCACAGACGCTCGTCTTCAAGGAGAACAAATGATGTTTACGGTGGTCCACGAGACTTATGTCTCTCACTAATGATGATATCTTTTGGTACAACCGCGTATATGATGGTGTGCAGATCATTGATTCTTGTGGTGAATTCTCCAATGTGCCTCTTCTTGGTACATGTGGTGGGATTAACTACAACCCTATTTTGGCACGTCGTCAGCTTGGGTTCCCCTTAAAGGATAAACCTAATAACGTTTTGTTAGAAGGTGTGTTCTTTGAGGAGGGTAAAGATCCCCAAAACTTGAAGGGCAGGATGGTCCGCGCTTGGCGCAAGATTCATAGGAAGGGAAGGAAAGAGCTTGGTCCAAAGAATTGTATTGCTTTGGAACCCTATACCTCGTGGGTAAGGAAGAGATCTTCTGAGTACCGCATGCCCTATGACTATCCGAGACCTACACCTATGGTTATGGTTGGGCCTCCAACCCTCCCTAACCAAGGAGTAGAGGAGTTGAGAGATGAAGACCGTTCGCTTGCTTGGGTCCGTGAGCGAGAGGAGCTACTTCAGCAGCTTAGAGATACAGATGCGTTAATAGAGTTTCTGGAGCATCAGGCTATCGACGAGCCTGATGATGTGGTTACTTCTCTTCTTCCTCAGTCATCCAGGTTTTGGAAAAGGAAGTATGATCGGCTCGCCAAGGAGAAGGCAGATATGGAGGCAGCCTATGAGCGAGAGGTGAAGAGGCTTCGTGCATCTTATCTTCCGGTCTCGAGAGCTTTGGACGATTGTTTCTAGGGTTCCATAGGATGTTCATTTTCCTTCTCTCTTGTATTGTATTTGGTTACCAAGACTGTACTTCTTTGGTGTAAATTTTTTCCAGATATTATTGATATGATTATTCCATACATGTCTAAATGATTAATATTTTCTAGATATTTGTAAAAAAAGAACTCTAAAGTTCCTCTGATTAAAAATAAAACCATATGCACAAGCATTGCATGCATCATGTGCATAAGCAGGTTTTGTTCCAAGCTCCTTGTTCAGTGGTCTAACTCTGTGTTCTTCATTTATTTTGAAGACAAGCTGACGCACCGATACTACACCAGAGCCAACTCATCAAAGATAATGGATCACCTCGAGCAAGAAAACAGAGAACTCAAGGAGGAAGTGGCAAGATTGACTGCCCTGATGGAGTCATTCTTGGCCGCCCAAAACTAGTCTTCTCCAACGCCTTCAACTCCTCCACAGAGGATGGTCATTTCAGAGGTTGCTTCCTCTACCGTGCCTACTGCCAGTGCTCACTTTGCTCCGTCTGCTATGCCAACCGGGTTTCCCTGGGGGATGCCCGCTAATTTTGTTCCAGAGGGTCCTGCCCCTACATTTGCTTCTCTGCCGGCATCTATCCCGGTCCTTGCTATGCCACCTCCAGTTGTGCATGCTTTGCCGAGAGTTTATGATACCATTTATCACTCTGAGCCGTCTGAGGGGCCAGATGTGTACGAGAAAATGGACGATATGAATGATCAATTCCTTGAGCTGCGCAAGGAACTGAAAACTCTCAGAGGGAAGGACCTCTTCGGAAAATCTGCTGCTGAGCTGTGCCTCATGCCAAATGTCAAGATTCCTATCAAGTTCAAAGTACCTGACTCAAACTGACAACGATCAACTCCTGATCCACTACTTCCAGGATAGCTTATCCAGTGCCGCATTGAGATGTTACATGGGCCTGGATAATGCGAACATCCGCTCCTTTAACGACCTTGGCGAAGCCTTCGCCAATCAGTACAAGTACAATGTTGATATGGCTCCTGATAGGGACCAACTGAGGGATATGTCCCAGAAGGAGAAAGAAACATTCAAGGAGTACGCCCAGAGGTGGCGTGAATTGGCTGCACAGATTGTGCCCCCGCTCAAAGAGAAGAAATGACGAAGATCTTTCTCAAGACTTTAAGCTCTTTCTACTACGAGCGGATGACTGCTAACGCTCCCTCTGATTTCACCGAGATGGTGAACATGGGGATGTGACTAAAGGAAGGAGTCAGGGAAGGACGCCTGACCAGAGAAGAAGGCTCTTCTGCCAAATGTTATGGGGCGTTTTCCAAGAAGAAAGATGGAGAGGCACATGCTGTGTCCTCCCATATTAAACAAAGAAGACCCTCTATGAAGAGGAAGACTGTGCGCCCGGCCAGTACCCAGCACCAGGTGGCTCATATAGCACCTGCTTTCAGGGAAAATCAACATTATCAGCATCAGAACCAGCAATAGCAACATCAACAACATCGTCCGTAACAGCAAGCATACCAGCCTCGAAACAACAATCAAACCAGCACTAGTTATGATAGGAAGAGGGTCACTTTTGATCCTATTCCAATGACTTACGCAGATCTATATCCTTCACTGATTGAAAGGAAGCTGATTACTCCACGTGATCCACCTGCTATACCTACTAACCCTCAGTGGTGGTACAAGCCCGAGCTTCACTGTGTTTATCATTCCGGTGCTCCCGGACATGATATGGAGAATTGTTATCATCTCTAGACCAAGGTTCAAGACCTTGTTAGAAGAGGTATCTTATTTTTCGAGGACGTAGGTCCTAATGTTAAGAAGAACCCATTGCCCGAGCATGGGAAATCTGCTGTTAATATGGTTCAGGGTTGTCCTGGCAAGTACAAGGTCAGATATGTTAGCCATATCAGACAATCTTTGGTCGAGATGCATAGACTATTATGTGAATACAGTCACTATGAGCATGAACATGACAGTTTCTGTGTGTGCACTGACAATGAGAGGGGATGTCGTCAAGTCAGGAAAGACATCCAAGAAATGCTGGATCAGGGTGTGATCGAGATACTTTAGAATCGTGATGAGGACGAAGTTAATGTTATATCGCCTGTATTCAGAATACCCGAGCCTGTTGTTATCGGATATGATGGCAGCAAGCAGAAGGCCTCTCCATCTCTTATTATTAAGCCAGTTGGCCCTGTTCCATACTCTTCAGACAAGGCTGTTCCCTATCGATATAATGTAGTTGCATTGGAAGATGGGAAGGGGGTGCCTCTGCCCTCCACTTCTGTGACAAGTATTTCTGATGTTATTGGATTGACCCGCAGTGGTCGTGTTTTTTCAGCGCCGCCGAAACCCCAGGTTGACACCAGAAGAACTGATGTTGTTGGTAGTGATGCCCGTCCTGTGGGGACTTCTTCTACTTCTATGAATCCGGCACTTGCTGTTGAAAAACCTGTCGCTGTTGCTAGAGCTCCTGTCCCTGTTGGCCAGAATGGCATGTTAAGAGAGGACTGTGATGAGATGCTGAGGCTCATCAAGAGGAGCGAGTATAATGTTGTAGATCAGCTGCTACAAACTCCATCAAAGATATTTGTGCTGTCTTTGTTGATGAACTTCGAGCCACACCGTGAAGCTTTGCAGAGGGTGTTGGACGTGACATACGTGGATCACGATGTCACCATAGAACAGTTTGATAGCATTGTTGCAAACATAACTGCTTGTAACAATTTGAGCTTCTGCGATGCTGATCTTCCCGAGGAGGGAAAAGACCATAATTTGGGACTACACATCTCTATGAATTGCAAGGATGATGCCTTGTCTAATGTACTGGTAGACACAGGATCGTCGCTAAATGTGTTGCCAAAATCACTCTGGCGAAACTTTCTTACCAGGGGCCTCCCATGAGGCAGAGTGGAGTGGTAGTTAAAGCTTTTGATGGATCCAGGAAGACTGTGATTGGTGAGGTTGAGCTCCCAATCAAGATAGGACCCAGTGATTTCTAGATCACTTTCTAGGTCATGGATATCCACCCATCATATAGCTGTTTGTTAGGCAGACCATGGATTCACGAGGCAGGCGCCGTGACATTTACCCAACACCAAAAATTAAAGTTCGTGAAGAACAAAAAGTTGGTGGTGGTAGGGGGAGAGAAGGCTCTCTTGGTAAGCCATTTGTATTCCTTTTCTTACATTGATGTTGAGGATGAGGTTGGAACGTCATTCCAAGCCTTATCTATTGCTGAGCCTTCTAAGAAAGGAACTTCTTCATTTGCGTCCTACAAGGATGCGAAGTTGGCCATTGAGCATAGCACAACTACTGGTTTAGGACAAATGATTAAGCTGGAACACAATAAATCTCGGGTTGGCATAGGGTATTCTTCAGGCACTTTCAACAAGCGCGGTTTGTTTCAGAGTGGTGGTTTCATCCACGCGGTCGAATACCAAGAAGCTGTTGCTGTAGTGGAAGATGATGCAGAGGAAGATTTTGGCAACTTTGTCATCCTTGCAGGAGTCTGCAATAATTGGGTCGCTGTTGATGTTCCAACAGTTGTTCATAAGTCCATGTAATGTTCATTTTTGTTAAAAAAAACCTTCTCCCAGGTGTCGCATCACGCGAAAAACCGGCAGGAAAACAAAGAACAACAGAGCCGCCACCGTGCGTTATTTATCCCAAGAGAGGGAAAGGAAACGCTCAGAGTAAACCTGGAAAGAACATGGTCTCGCGACCAAAGAGAATGGGTTCGGGAGTCGGTTATGCGAAGGGAAGGTATTAGCACCCCTACGCATCCGTCGTACTCGACGGGATCCACGCACAATAGGAAGGAAAATGGTTGCTAAACACTGCTCAAACACACACACGCACTGGCTGAAAGAGACACAAGAAAACAGACTGAAACTGACTCGGCAGGACATCGTATCCTGGGCCTACTGAGTCTATCAGGCATAGACATCAGAGTCGAAGTAGTTCGGACTGGGGAAACGACACATGCTCGCTAGGATGTCGCATCCTATGCATACGTATCTTCTCGGACGAGAGAAGAATCAGAGCATTCGTAGCTCGGCTGACACGCACACAAACAAACACAAACAAAGGCAAACGTGGAGCCTGAATGCCAATCACTGGACTTACATCAGCATCCGAACCAAAACACACACAAAGAGGCAAACGTGGAGCCTGACTGCCAATCACTGGGCTTACATCAGCATCCGAACCAGACAAACTCACACTAGAACCCGAATGCCACTCGATGGACTTACATCAGCTTCCAAGCACACAACAAGACAAAACAAAGACACAGGCGCCCGGAGAGATCTGCTCATCTCCTGCCTACGTACCTCATCTGGTATGAGGATCAGGGCGACGTAGTTCCCCTACAGAGGGATACAGGACTAGCCTAACCAGATAACAGAGGGAGACACAACACTAGGGAGACTACGACTCGAGCCTAGATGTTATCATGCAAACCAACCCTAAGTTAAGGTTTCTAGCTAACTGGCACAGGGAGCCAGCCTATCCTAATCATGACTTGCACAGGAAGCAAGCCACACACACACTTAACTTGCACAGGAAGCAAGCCAAGCAAAACCTAACTTGCACAGGAAGCAAGTCTAAACTAAACCTAACTTGCACAGGAAGCAAGTCAAACAATCACACAATCCAAGTAGCACACACTATACACAAGCAAGGGGCTCAAACAAGGATAGGTTTTAGTCGAGGGGTCATATCAACCTCAACAAACAAACCTCTGGAACTGGGTGAATGTGCTCTTAACCTTGCCATTGAGGGGCTAAGGTGAAGCAGATGAAAGGTGAGTGAAGATAAGACTTCACAGCTCTTATCCCTGGCCTGGGAGAGCTTAAGACAAGAATGTGTGGGTTCAGAAAGTGGGAACCCTTCTACACATTTAAAACTGACTCAACTGTACAATTGTACAAGATCTTGGGTTTGTATCTGCAATGCATCAACACAGTGGTGTGAGCAAAACAGAAGACACACTGAATAGCAGGGGATAGGTTGCATATCCCTTGGGTTCTGCCAATTGCCTCTTCACTTAGGAGGTCTTTGACTCCATACAAGGACAAAATTAAACATCCACAAACATTGCCTCTTAAGGAGGACTTCAGACAGTTGCCTGGCCAAGTAACAGGCCAGGTCTTCCAGACTACATGAAGATTAGAAGTATACCTCAATGCAAATTGCTTATACAAGCAAAGCAAAGCAAAAGTTCACAAGGAACTGAGCAACTAAAAGCACCTGAAATAGTCAAGCAGACATTAGTATACAACTTCACAACAAAGCAAAAGGAAACAGTCATCAACAGTTAATCAGAAGCAAATGGATGTGCAAGGCACAAGGCTTAAGGCATGTGAGCCAAGCCACCTACAAAACAAACAAGTTAGTCAATGATATTTAAGCAAGCCCTATCAAAAAGAAATGGTCTCATTGGTCATTTGTTGGTCAACCTGAAAACATAAGCTCAAAGGTGAGTAACAGGACCACTAGGGCAAGCCTAGGGTCAAAAATGAATGAGAAAGTCAAAACAGCAAGTGGTAAGCATCCAAAATCATGTTCAAACAATCAAGAAACACAACCAATTGGGTTCACATTCATATCAATCATCATCATCATCATTTCATGAGCAAATTAGGTCAAAACATGGCATTTAGAAGCTCATAGAAGTCAACAGCAAGACTTGAATCAAAAGCAATCTTAAACATTTCCAAAAATCACCAAATAAATCATGATCAATCACAACCCACAGCATGGTAAGCATGTCAAATTTCATCTTATTTGGACAAGTGGAAGGCAGTCAATGAAAATCAGAAAGTCAAAGCAATTTTGAACATGCTTAAGGAAGTCAACCAAACATGCATCAACTTAGAAAAATCATAAGTCGGAGATGGTGTATGATAAATGAATGGGACTAAGGCCATGGCAAATATGAGGGTGTCTAGTTATCTCATGTAAAATTTCATGTCCATCTAATAAAGTATGAGAATTTCACAAATGAAATGGGAACAAGTGTCACACAAGGTCAACATTTTGGTCAAACAGGGGAGAAAATCTCAAACAATTAGGAAATGCCACAAATAATTCCAAGAAAATTTACATGTAAACTAGACATACAAGAGTAGGTCCATGCAAAAAATCAATTCATTTGGAGGTCAGGAAGCATGGTATCAAAAATCATGAAGTTGTACATCAATGGTGTGACACAAATTGTCACACCCTAATTCAAAAAAATCATATCTCACAAACCAGCAATGATAAATTCACAAACTCTACACCAAAATCATCATGAGTGTGTCTAGTTTAAGCACAAAAAATTTGGGACCCATTGGATAAAGTATCACCATTTCACAAATGTTTTGGCAAGATGTACAAAATTTTGTCACATTCTACAAACCCTAATGCCATTAAAAATCCAGCCAATCAAAAAAATCATTAAAAAACATGATAAAATACTAGACATTCATGTGAGCAAGATGCAAAAATTTTCAGGAATTTTGGAATTGAAATGAGTGAATTATGAATTTTGGAAGTTGAGTAACAATTTGGAACAAATAAACAAAATGGACATGGTTTACTAGGTCAATAAGGTTGACCGAGTGGCATTCTGGTAATAACACCCTCATTAATCAAAACGGTGCGCACAGGGGAGGCAGAACGAAATGTTCTGATTGGCTATTACGGAATGGAACAGTGCTCAACCATCATGCACACGTGAACAGTCAAGTTTCTGGGAAATTATTAGGGTTTTCTGGGCAGCAACAACAATGTTCATCCCCAATTCGAGTTCTTCAGAAAAATTTCCAGAAATTAAAATTGGTTACACAGAAATGTTCAGCACGGCAAGGCAAACAACAATCCATTATCAATTTCCATTAATACACAACAATAAGCACGAATCGAACCAAAGAAACCTAAACATCCAACTTTGCTCATGAACAAAAATTTCCAGAAATGAATAATGAGTATACCAATAGAACCATTAGAGCACATACATGACAAATCCAAGCTTCATTTTCATGGAAACAAACTATGGAGAGAGAATCAAGCAAAAAAGCATATGAACAACAATCTTCATTTTCAGATTTCTTGCAAAATACTTAACCAAATTACATGAGACAAAGTTCATAACAATCAGCATACCAAGACCTACACTAAGCATGGCATGGTTTGGCAAAACAAGTAAATCGAAAACTGACCAAATTGGAGAGCAGATGCAGATTCAGGTGTTTTCTGGCTTGGATATGCTCAAACAGGTGCAGCCTTGTGCTCCCAATGATGGATAGTGAAGATGCCTTGGCTCAGTGTAGCTTGCTTTTGCTCGAATTTCCATCTGCCATGGCTGAGCTTTTTGAAAACAGTTGCAATGAAGCTGCTTACAGGTGGAGAAAAGTGGTTGCAAAGTGCTCACAAGGTTGCTTGGATGGTGAATCGAGCAAGGCAAGGCTTGGTTCTTTGGAGGATTTTTTGAAGATTTTGGAAAATGGCCAAAAATGAATTTGAGAGAGAGTGAGATTTTCTGCTGGTTAGATGGCTGCTACTAGGGTTTCCAAGTGACAGAAAATGATGAATATATCTGCTGTTTAAGGGTACAAATGATGGTTCATGAAAATGTGGGATGTAGTTGTTGAAAAATGTACTTTTGGCCAATTTTCAAGCAAGTAGGTGATGACTATGTGTACTGCACGAAAATGAGCTTGCAACAAGTCTCAAATGACATTTCAGAACATGTTTGGATGGTAGAAATGGTTGGGAATGATTATTTGGAAAGTTCAATTTTTCACCTCACTTGAAATTAATTCATGCAAGTCCAAAAATGCCATTTTGATTGGTGAAGTTTTGGTACATGAAAATTACATTTTTGGAAAGAGGGGATCAAATGTGACTTGTAGGAAAAAACCCCACCCAAATTGGCCAAATGGTTTGAGAGATATGGCCTTTTGAAGTTCAAGAATTTCTGAAAATGATTCGATCATAACTTGCCAACCATACATGGGAATTGAGTGTTCTTGGACTTTTTGGAAATGGGAGAACAAGATCTTCAACTTTCATGTTGGGAAAAAATTAATTTGAAGCTTGTATCATGATGTAAGTTTGAGGATCAAGACTTTCCATTTTGGGCAGGTTTCAATTACAGGTCCAGTTCCCATTTTAGGAAATTTCTGATCTGGCTTCAAATTCTTCCATGATGGTGTTTGACATGATATATGAGGCCTATTTGGACATGAATAAGCTCTCTCAAACCAAATCCAACCATCAAAACCATAAAATCAGACACAGTTGACCCAGTTTGACTTTTTAGGGTTTCTGACTGACTGTGCATTGACTGATGACTTCTGAACATCCAATCCTTGACCAAAACACTTCAAATGGATCTCCAAGTCATGTGAACATGTTGGACCAACCCTAGGGCCTTGGCTCAAAGGAATTTGTACTTGCTTGCTTGGTTGACTGATCTCCTGATCAGTTTGACCTAATTCTCTTGATTGGCTTGCACTTGAGGCAAATGGGACAATGCAATGCTATGCAGTGGACCATGTTATGTTATGACCTAATATGAGAATGTATGTACAATGATAGGTGCAAATTTGAGGTGCTACACCAGGCCAAAAGGAGAAGTGATGACATTGTCGGCACATAAATGCAATGATATTCATTCAGAAATTACATGTTAAATGTTTGTTTTTCCAAATTATTTTCACTTTTTGCTTTTTGCATGAAATTGGTGATCACATAAAACCTTAAAAAAAAGAAGAGAATAAAATCAATCTTTTCATCTGCATAATGATTTGGCTTGTTTGAATTCTAAAATCTCTTTTATATCCAAAATCATTATGCAGGTTGATCAAACCCATTGAACATAATGATCCAACACCATCTCCCAACTTTGAGTTCCATGTATTTGAGGCCGAAGAAGATGATGTTGAAGAGATTCCTGATGAGATTACCCGTTTGCTTGAGCACGAAGAGAAGATCATTCAGCCGCATCTTAAGAATCTGGAAACAGTCAACTTAGGGTCTGAGGATTGTGTTCGTGAGGTGAAGATTGGGGCACTCCTGGAAGAATATGTTAAGAAGGGGTTGATTGAGTTGCTACGAGAATATGTCGACGTCTTTGCCTGGTCGTATGAAGACATGCATGGTCTGGATACTGATATCGTGCAACATTTCCTGCCTTTGAAGCCTGAGTGTGTGCATGTGAAGCAGAAGCTCAGAAGAACTCACCCTGATATGGTAGTGAAGATTAAAGAAGAAGTTCAGAAGCAAATTGATGCGGGGTTTCTGGTGACTTCTACATATCCTCAATGGGTGGCCAATATTATGCCCGGGCCTAAGAAAGATGGAAAAGTCCGAATGTGTGTGGACTATCGAGACTTGAATAAAGCTAGTCCGAAAGATGATTTTCCTCTACCACATATTGATATGTTGGTAGATAATACAACTAAATTCAATGTCTTCTCATTTATGGACGGATTTTCCGGTTATAACCAAATTAAAATGGCACCCGAGGATATGGAGAAGACAACATTCATCACACCTTGGGGAACATTCTGTTATCGAGTGATGCTCTTCGGTTTGAAGAACGCCAAAGCCACGTATCAACGAGCTATGACTACCTTGTTTCACGATATGATGCACAAGGAGATCGAGGTATATGTTGATGATATGATTGCAAAGTCGAGAACGGAAGTTGAACATGTAGAGCACTTGTTGAAGCTTTTTCAGCGTTTGAGGAAGTACAAACTTTGTCTGAATCCGAACAAGTGTACATTTGGAGTTTGTTCTGGAAAGTTATTGGGCTTTATTATCAGTGAAAGAGGTATTGAAGTTGATCCTGCCAAGGTCAAAGCAATACAAGAGATGCCTTCACCCAAAACTGAGAAGCAAGTCCGAGGTTTTCTTGGCCGCTTGAATTATATTTCCAGATTTATATTCCACATGACTGCCACATGTGCGCCAATATTCAAGCTCCTCCAGAAAGATCAACATCATGATTGGACCGAGGATTGCCAGAAGGCCTTTGACAGTATCAAAGAGTATCTGTCTGAGCCTCCGATTCTGTCTCCGCCTGTGGAAGGGAGACCCTTGATTATGTACTTGACAGTTCTTGAAGACTCTATGGGTTGTGTATTGGGTCAGTAAGATGAATCAAGGAAGAAAAAATATGCCATATACTATATGAGTAAGAAGTTCACTGATTATGAGTCTCGATACTCAATGCTTGAGAAGACATGATGTGCTTTGGCTGGGGGTGCTAAGCGCTTACGCCAATATATGTTGAATCATACGACTTGGTTGACATCCAAAATGGATCCAATCAAGTATATCTTTGAGAAGCCTGCTTTAACTGGGAGGATTTCCCGTTGGCAGATGCTGTTGTCTGAGTATGATATTGAGGATCGAGCTCAGAAAGCTATTAAAGGTAGTATCTTTGCTGACCACTTGGCACATCAACCAATTGAGGATTATCAGTCAGTTCAGTACGGTTTCCCAGACGAGGAGATTATGTATTTGAAAATGAAAGATTGCGATGAGCCTACGCTTGATGAAGGGCCAGAGCCTGGTTCCCGATGGGGTATGGTGTTCGATGGTGCTGTAAATCAATATGGAAATGGTATTGGGGCAGTGATTATTACTCCTCAGGGCACACATTTTCCTTTTACAGCAAGGCTAACTTTCAAATGCACGGATAATATGGCGGAGTATGAGGCCTGTATTATGGGTTTGAAAGAATGTATTAATCTCAGGATCGAGCATCTTGATGTTTATGGTGATTCGGCCCTTGTTGTTAATCAGATTAAGGGTGAATGGGAGACGAATCAGCCTGGCCTCATCCCATATAGAGATTATGCGAGGAGGATTTCAACTTTCTTTACTGAGGTTGACTTCCATCATATTCCTCGAGATGAGAATCGGATGGCAGATGCTCTTGCTATGCTTGCTTCAATGATTGTGGTGAAATTCTGGAATGAAGTCCCCAATATCACTGTGATCCGCTTGGATAGACCAACTCATGTATTTGCAGTAGAAGAAGTGAAAGATGATAAGCCATGGTATTATGATATCAAGTGTTTTCTTCAGAGTCAGATTTACCCGCCTGGGGCATCTGTTAAAGATAAGAAGACTTTGAGGAGGTTATCTGGCAATTTCTACCTCAATGGTGATGTCCTTATTAAGAGGAATTTTGACATGGTTCTGCTCAGATGCGTGGATATACACGAAGCAGACCTGTTAATGACTGAAGTCCATGAGGGTTCATTTGGTACTCATTCCAATGGATATGCCATGGCGAAGAATATGTTGAGAGCAGACTACTATTGGCTGACAATGGAGTCTGACTGCTGCAAATACGTGAAGAAATGCCATAAGTGTCAGATTTATGCGGATAAGATTCATATTCCTCTGACACTTCTGAATGTCATTTCATCACCATGGCCTTTCTCCATGTGGGGGATTGACATGATTGGCATGATAGAGCCAAAGGCGTCAAACGATCACCGTTTTATTCTCGTAGCAATTGATTACTTCACCAAGTGGGTTGAAGCGGCATCGTATGCAAATGTGACCAGGCAGGTGGTTGTGAAGTTTATCAAGAATCAACTTATATGTCGTTATGGTGTGCCAGATAAGATCATTACTGATAATGGATCTAACTTGAACAACAAGATGATGAAAGAGCTGTGTAGAGAGTTCAAGATTGCACATCATAATTCTTCTCCTTATAGACCCAAGATGAATGGGGCTGTTGAAGCTGCTAATAAGAGTATCAAGAAGATTATTCAGAAGATGTTTGTTACGTACAAAGATTGGCATGAGATGCTGCCATTTGCTTTGCATGGCTATCGTACATCTGTCCGCACTTCAACAGGGGCAACCCCTTTCTCTCTTGTTTATGGCATGAAGGTTGTGCTCCCCGTGGAGGTTGAGATCCCATCAATGAGAGTCTTGATGGAAGCCAAGTTGTCTGAGGCTGAGTGGGTTCAGAGTCGTTATGAACAACTAAACTTGATTGAAGAGAAGAGATTGACTGCCATGTGTCATGGTCAGTTATATCAGCAAAGGATGAATAAAGCCTTTGATAAGAAGGTCAAGCCTTGTGTGTTCCGAGAAGGTGACCTTGTGCTCAAGAGAGTCTTGTCTTTCGCGCCCGATTCCAAGGGCAAGTGGACTCCAAACTATGATGGTCCATATGTTGTTAAGAGAGCCTTTTTAGGCGGTGCTTTGATACTTACAACTATGGATGGGGAGGATTTCATTTGTCCTGTGAATTCAGATGCAGTCAAGAAATACTTCGCCTAAATAAATAAAAACAGAATATCTCGCTAAGTTGAAAACCCGAAAGGGCGGCTTAGGAAAAAATGAGCGTCTCGGTGGATTGAAAACCCGAAAGGGCGGTCCGGGCAAAAGTTAGAGACATAAAAAAAAATGAATATGTATCCCGCTAGATTGAGTACCTCACCCTGGGGAAATCTAGGCAAAAATTAGGGATTTGGCAAGTAACTGCATCCTGACAAGACTTTGTTTCAACCGTCGTTTGTCAAAGAACTTCGCTCAGTCATCGTCAACTGAAGCTTCAAATACATTGGATTCAGAGTTGGTGGAGAAATGGTCATTATGTTCAATGTAGCCCATTTTCCAATATATATCACCAATTTCAAATTTGTAAAGATCCATGGAGTCTTGCCATTTGCAGACTACCATTCTATCAAATAAATTTGAGCCTTTATCCAATTCCTTGCACTCTTATTTGTTTTTGTTTAACAAATATTTGCATGTTTTAATTGATAAAGTTTTTAAACAAATAAAGTTTTTATAAACTGTTTTTAAACAAAGTGAACATTCACAATGACTCGAAGGATAATTGGAACGTCTTCAGTGCTCTCCCAAGGATAGTATGATCTCCAAAAGGGTAAGGCATTGGTTCATATTCCTAGTACATTTTGTATCCTCTTCATCATCTTTCAGGTTGTCTTCTCCGTGAGCATAGAAGGCAATATGCCACCAACATCCTCAGAGAGTATGGAGTTTGGTCTCGGTCTTCTAGCTCCCCAGTGAGTCTGGATCTAACATTGGTGTTTTTATCAATTATATGGTTGTCATCCCTTGAGTGGATTGACCTAAAATCCCTTATAGATTGATAAATTGACATGCTATCTTTTTCGAGGAAGTTGATCTTCCCTCATTCAGATTGGAAATCTCTCGTAGAGTGAGCAGGAAATCCCGACATGAGTGGAATTTTCAACAAGTTGGTTTATAGCTTATCCCCAGCGAATTCGCATACCTTGATCTCCAGCAGGTTTGCCTACCGTTCATACTCAGCAGGGTTGCTCGCGTTAGACTTCCCTCGGTTTGGTCACCAGCAGGTCATCTCCAGCCTGATCGCCTACATGTTATCCCCGGTTCAATCATCAGCGATCTTTCCCTAGTGGAGTTGCCTGATCGGAGCCTGATTGTTTTTGCTTCCTCCTTCTCGGATAGTTTTCCTCCTAGCAGAGCAGGTGATGAAAGTGTTTATTTTCCATCCCCAGCGGAGCGGTGTTTCTTTTCTCCTCAGTAGAGATTGTTTCTCCAGCAGTATGAGGAAATGTGATGGTTATTGGAACTTTTGTTTAGTGGTTATTCCCCACAGAGTTTCATATCTTTCCTTGGTTTTTCCCCAGTAGAGTTACTTCTACGGTGGATCTTATCCGTGTTTTTAGTTCCCCCAGCTAAGGCTCTGCTTGATCCTAGTCTGGATTTGGAACTCCGAGGAAGATGTGTTATTTCCTTCCCAGTGGAGTGACTGTTTCTCCTTCTCCACAGTAGAGATGCTCCTTCAGTGGACTCAAGTGAATGTTGTTTGATGTGCTTCTGTTTGGTGGTCGTTCCCCACAGAATTCCACATCACCCCCTGATAAGATCCCCAATAGATTTCTTCTCTGTCTGATCTTATCCTTGTCTCTGAGTACTGTTGGAAGATCCCCAGCTTTGGTAGCTATGACCCTTTGCTTATTCCTAACAGCGGCCTCTGATCCCCGGTGGTCTTGCTACACCTAGCAGTGGTCTTTGTCCCTGACAGCGACTTCGCTCGTTCCTCAGCGGTGATTGGTTTCCTGGTATTTGTTGCCCCCACCAGATTTGATTCCTCCTGTGGGCTTGGCTTTCTCTTTTGAGATATTGTACCGGATGTCTGTCCATTGATTCTTGGACCTGTTTGTGTTAGATATGACTGTTTGTCAGCATTTATCATACATAAACCACGCATATACATGCATAATCATAACATTCAGATATTCATGTTGCATTCTTTTCCATATATCTTTGTTTGTTATCTCCTGCTATTTGGTGATACATATTTCCCCAAGCAGATGTTTGTGTCTGATCTCTCAATATAGAGTCAACCCTGTAGGCAGAAAGTGTCTACCCTTTCTTCCATATTCCCCACTGGGTTATATTCTCGTGGATGATTTTTGTTTCAGTTTCCTCCCTGAATAAGTACTGGGACGGGATTACTCCCTTGAGTTATATCCTCATTGGGTTGAGTCTTGCTTCATTGCGTCTCTCTAGTTTGTTCCTAGATTGACTCCTCTTGTTATTTCCCATGCACTTCCCTGTGGTTCAGGAGATCAATTACTCAGTAAACAGTAATTGTTCATTCTCTCCCCAGTGGACGTTGTGGTCTTCTACCCAGTAACCGGTAGTTGTAAGTCCTATTTATGTGGTTTACTACCCAGTAACCGGTAGTTGTAAATCCCATTTTGTTCCCTTGCAGAGTTAATCCCTAGTTTTGTCGTCCTAACCGACGACATATATTCTCTTCTGTTGGTTTTCTACCCAGTAGCCGGTAGATGCAATCCCCTCCTTGTTGGTTATCTTTATCCAATATTCGGTATTGATATTCCTCCACCTTTCGAGTATACCACCCAGTAGTCGGTGATATATATCTTGGATAATTGCTCTAATTAAGCAGTTTATCCCCGGCGAGTCATCTTTCATTTACCCTTGTTTGGTAATGTTGGTTTCTCCCTTTGATCGGTCATCATTTTATACCCAGTAGCTGGTATCCCGGTGTCCTTTCTTTTCGGTCGATTTATCCTTTATTAACCCAGTAACCGGTTGTGGATAATCGTCCATGCGAGTATATTATCTATGTTCTAACGGTAATAGATAATATATCTCATGCACTCTTTATTCGAAGTCTTTCTCTTCTTCAGTCGAGTAAGATTCGTATTTCCTTATGGAACCGAATATCCATCCTGTGATCGAGTTTGCTTTTTCAGCCCTCCTTCCGGATGATGAGTGTCTTGGAAATATTCCCCAATTCACGCCTGGTTGGTCACCTTTTATATGCCTAGTAACCGGTATCCCTGGCGTTCCTTCCTTCTGCTCCCTATTATGACTTTTTGTCCCCTGTGGAGTCAGATCTTTCCCTGAGTTGAAATATACCTTTTTAGGTTTTCCTCAGATGTCTTTGGATGATTGATATCTCTCACCCTTATACCGTTCTTAGATATCCTTTCTCCCTGAGCGTGTCATTCTTTCACCCTTATACCGGTGTTTTGATCACATGTCTCTTTGAGCTTATTACCCAGTAACCGGTAATACCTCACTTGTTGTTTCCTCAGCTGAGTCCTTTGTGGATATCCTCACCGAGTCCGGATTTTTATCCGAAGTATCCTTTGTGGATAGTTTTCTATATTGGCATATTCCCCAATACATGCATCTTTGCGTCAGCTCGAGTCTTTCCATTGATTTATTTTCATGGAATCCCTTCGTGTCTCCCAGCAAGTTTCAAGTCGTGACCTGCTCACGCATTTTTACCCTTTACTCCCCCCAGAGTCTCTGTCTCCCTAGTGAGTGTATTACTCCTTTGGATTTTCAGTTTCTCCTAACTTCTTTTTTCCTTTGTGGACACATATCCCCACAAAGTATTAACTTTTTCATACATACATTTGCATCATGAGGTCTCTTAGGGACCAAAATTCGTCTCTTTGTTATTATTTAAGCCCATTCTACCTCGTCGAGACGAAGATTTTAACCTTCATATCTCCGACTAGAATGACCTTAAATAGGGGCATCTGTAAGACCCTAATTTTGACCTTAAGATCCCTCATGGCATCATATCATTTCTCATTGCATTTGCCTCAAGGATCATAGCATCTTGGCTCCTTTACCCTATGGGTGGGACTTGTGTGACTTGGTTTGAGACCACCAAGCATGGTTGAATTGTATATTTTTGCTTTTCTTATTTTGTTTACTAACTAAAAGCACAAAAATATGTCACTAACTTGTTTTGTTTTGAAGCTCAAGCAGTCATGTGATCCAAGGCTCCTAGGAGGCTCCTATGCCCATTGAAGTGGCCAGATGAAGTCGGAAGCAAGTATGACAATGGTTCCCAAAGATATCAATCATCATATATGCCTCCCAAGTATCTTAATTTTTCAATTTGATCAAGATAAACCAAAGGGCTTGAGGATTGTTTCCCAAGGAAACCCTAATTCAACTGTGCATTGACTGTGCCTTGCTCATGAAGCAACCTCAACCTATGATCAAATAAAATCAAGGGAAGTTCTTTAATTCATAATTTTTTTTCATATATGAGCCTATGTGAGTGTCCTCAATCATTAATTCATCAAGATTTGAAGTTTGGACTTGAGAAGTTGATCAGTCAATTCATCTAACTATTTTGAAATCCACTGAGACCTAACTTTTGATGTGTTTGTCAAATGGAGATGACCCCAAGAGAAAAACTGTTCTTAAGAACCATATGAACAACTTTCATGTTCATCAAAAATTAATTTGAAACCTGGAAGGTCATCATTCATTTCAAAACATTATAGGTCATTTTGACTGAAACCCTAATTTTGGGTCAACTTCCCAAGGACCTAACTCTTTCATTGTTTATGATTTTGATGTGAGACCAAGTGCATTGGAAATTATAAGATTTCTACTTCAAATTTTATGTTGGACAAAATTTCATAATCCTAAAATAAGTACATGTGATAATACAAGACATTATAGGTCACTTTGGACCAAAGTCATTGAAATGTGAAAAAGTCCAACTTCAAGTGCCCATAACTTTCTCATAAAAAATCCAAATGATGCAAAATTTAAGTCTAAATTGAAATTCTTGAAAATATATACAACTTTGATGTTGAAGGTTTTGTCATTTGAGGCTTTGATCATTGAAACAGAAGGGCTTGAAGTTGGTCCATTTTGGCAAATTTCTCAAATACATGTTTTGTACATTGAACTTCATGGCCAGTTTTCAATATTTTCCCAACTCCAAATGGATTTTTGTTAAACATAACATTTGTTCCTTATGTCAAGACCTTTCCAACCATTAGCCACATGCCTATGTTTCAATTTTCCAAATGGCATTTCCGAAGAGGTGAAGTTTTGTGACCATTTATGGAAACCATGTTGAATCTTGTGCACAAGCTTATACATTGCAGTATGCACGTCCAAATCATCTCACAATCATCTCAGCTTGCATTTGCAATGGATTTTGGGACTCACATGCGCCTGTACAGGCCCATGCATGGAGGATCCAATTCACATGCACACGAGTTTTCTCCTTGATTGCATCAGCCTTGGCTATAAATACATTTGCTTGCTCACTTCAAATCTAAACCTAAAGGCGCCTGAAGCTCTGCACGTTTGAATCCCCAACCCTCCATTAAAGGAATTCTGATTTTGCTCTTCATTTTTCAAGCTTGAATTTCAACTTCCTTGGTTGATCTTCAACTTCAAATTCCTTAGCCTAGCTTCCTTGTTGAAGATGCCTTATCCTTCTGAAAGACCTATGTCTATGGTTGTGGTTGAGCCATTAACTCTCCCTAACCAAGATGTAGAGGAGTTGGAATACGCGCTCGTCAAGATGAACCAAGAGAAGGATATGTGGGAAGAGCGTTTTCGTGCTTTGAGCAAGAAGCATGAAGGGTTGCAGTTGGAGTCTAAGGACAAAGATGCACTGATTGAGCTACTTGAAGACCGAGTGACGAAGAGATAGAAAGAGATAGAGGTTTCATCTTCTAGCATGCCTTAGCCTTTCGTTGCTTGGAAAAAGATTGTTGACCAACTTGTTCTCGAGAAGACTCGGATGAAGGCTTCTTTTGAGACCGAGACCCGTCGCATTCGAAGGAAGTATGCGCCTTCAGCCAGATCTTCTGACATTGTTGTTAGGGATCCTTAGAATGACTAGTCTCCTTTTCTCTTGTATCTTTTTATTTTAGTTTCTGAAATTGTACTCAGTGTAATCCTTCCAATTTATATAAATAAAAAGAGATTTTTCAGTCATATCAAATTGTTGCAATTGCCATTTAAATATATATATATATATATATATATATATATATATATATATATATTTATATATATATATATATATATATATATATATATTTATATATATATATATATATATATATATATATATATATATATATATATATATATATATATATATATATATATATTTGCAAATGATATAGTAAGTTCCTTGAAAATAAAAATAATCAAGCATTGCATTTCATGTATCATTTGCATAAGTAGGTTTTTGCCAGGTGTCTGATTGGTATTTCTTTTGTGCTTTAGCCAAGCTGACTCACCGGTATAATACCAGGGCCAATCATCTGAAAATTATGGAGCACATTGAGAAAGAGAACAGAGAGCTGAAGGACGAGATCACCCGACTGACTGCCATGATGGAGTCGGTTCTTGCTGCTCAAAGCCAAGCTTCTCCAACGCCTGCAACTCCTCCCGCGAGGACTGTTACTTCAGAAGTGGTTACCTCTACTGTACCTGCTGCTACCGCCCACTTCGCGCCAAACCTGCCTGCTGGGTTCCCGTGGGGTATGCCGCCTAACTTTGTGCCAGAAGGCTTTGCGCCTACCTTTTCTTCCATGCCGGCATCTAGCCCGGTCATGTCTGCGCCACCTCTAGTTGTGCATACTTTGCCTCGCGTAGAGGATACCATCTATCATTCTGAGCCGTCTAAGGATCCAGATGTTTATGAGAAGATGGACGAAATGAAAGATCAATTTCTTGAGCTTCACAAGGAATTGAATATGCTGAGAGGTAAAGACCTATTTGGGAAAAGTGTTGCCGAGTTGTGTTTGGTGTCAAATGTCAAAATCCCGGTGAAATTCAAAGCGCCCGACTTTGAAAAATATAAGGGGAACTCTTGTTCGCTCAGTCATCTTGTGATGTATGCTCGCAAGATGTCGACTCAGACAGATAATGACCGATTGCTTATTCACTACTTCCAGGATAGCCTGACAGGTGCTGCACTCTGTTGATACACGAGGTTAGATAGTGCAAGCATCCACACTTTCAATGACCTAGGAGAGGCTTTTGTGAAACAATATAAGTACAATGTGGACATGGCGCCAGATAGAGACCAGTTAAGGTCTATGTCTCAGAAGGACAAAGAGACATTCAAAGAGTATGCACAAAGATGGAGCGAGTTGGCTGCCCAGAGCACTCCTCCTTTGGAGGAGAAAGAGATGACAAAGATCTTCTTAAAAACCCTGAGTTCATTTTATTATGAACGCATGATCGCCAGTGCCCCCAGTGATTTTACCGAAATGGTAAATATGGGGATGAGACTTGAAGAAGGGGTCTGTGAAGGACGTTTGTCAAGAGAGGAGGTGTCGACTAGTAAGAGGTATGGCAGTGGTTTCAGCAAGAAAAAGGACATTGAAACAAATGCAATTTCCAGTGGGAGGCAGAGGAGGCCTCAGATCAGAAGAAAACCACCACCCCATCAACATCATCATCATCAAGTATCTTCCATTATTCTGGTATTTTCTAATCAGCAAGCAACACTAATTCAACAACAACCACAACATCAACATCAACAACAATAACCGCAACAAAGAACGAACACCTACAACAACAATATCAACAACAGTCATCAACAACAGAATTTTGAGAGGAAGAAGGTCTCTTTTGACCCGATTCCTATGTCGTATGCAGAGATGTATCCCTCGTTAGTTCTCAAGAACTTGATTCTACCGAGGAACCCACCGCAGATCCTAGAACCACTTCCTTGGTGGTATAAACCTGAGCTCCGTTGTGCTTTTCATCAAGGAGCACCCGACCATGATATTGAATTTTTTTATCCATTGAAATATGAGGTTCAAAAGCTCATGAAGAGTGGTATGGTGTCCTTTGAGGACCGCGCGCCGAATGTGAAAGAAAACCCTTTGCCCGCTCATGGGAACTCTTCAGTGAATATGGTGGACGATTGTCCCGGCATGTACAAAGTTTTTGATGTGCGTTTTATCCGTGGAGCCTTGGTGCAGATACACAAGGACATCTGTATGGTGAGTGACTGTGAACATGACCATGATGGTTGTGTTGTTTGTGGTGTGAACCCAAGGGGGTGTGTTGTGGTGAAAAGGGACATCCCGCGTCTGATGGATGAAGGCATGATCCATATTGTTCAATCCCGTCATGTAGATGATGATATCAATGTCATAGTGCCTGTTTTCAAGCAACAAGAGCGGTTGATAATTCAGTATGATAGCAGCGGCAACAAGAGTGTCAGTCAAAGATCAGTATCACCGTTGGTAATACGGTTAGCGGGCCCCGTCCCGTATGCATCTGATAAGGCTGTACCATACCAGTATAATGCTACAATGATGAAGAATAGTCAAGAGGTCCCGTTACCTACGACCAGTTCAGTAGTGAGCATTGTTGATGTTACGAAGGTGACCTGTAGTGGTCGAGTGTTTGGGCTGGTGGTCCGAGAGGAAACGATTGTTGGTAAGAGAATGGAGGTACCTAATGTAGAACTAGTTGGTTGTTCAAAGGATAAGTCTGGTGAATCCAGCAATTTGAAAGCCAATAATGATGATGAGGTGCTCCGATTGATCAAAAGAAGTGAATTTAATGTGGTTGAGGAGTTACTCCAAACTCCCTCAAAATTCTCAGTGTTGTCTCTGCTTTTGAATTCTGAAGCGCACAGGGAAGCACTACAGAGAGTTCTTGAATAAGCATATGTAAAGCAAGATGTTACTGTGGATTAGTTTGATCACATTGTGGCTAACATCACTTCATGCAATAATTTGAGCTTCTGTGATAAAGAACTCCCTGAGGAGGGAAGAAATCATAATCTGGCTTTGCATATTTCAATGAACTGTAAGGAAGATGCTTTGTCAAATGTGCTTGTTGACACCGGTTCGTCACTCAATGTGCTTCCGAAGTCAACTTTGTCGAAGCTATCTTACCAAGGAGCGCCCATGAGGTATAGTGGGGTAATTGTCAAAGCCTTTGATGGCTCGCGCAAGACGGTAATTGGTGAAGTGGACCTTCCAGTCAAGATAGGTCCGAGTGATTTTCAGATTACTTTCCAAGTGATGGATATTCACCCGGGCTACAACTGTTTATTAAGAAGGCCATGGATTCACGAAGCAGGGGTTGTTACCTCCACTCTGCACCAGAAGCTCAAATTTGTCAAGAATGGCAAGCTAGTGATTGTGGGAGGAGAGAAAACGCTGTTGGTTAGCCATCTGTCATCTTTCTCGTATGTTGAAGCTGAGGATGAGGTTGGAACTCCGTTCCAAGCCTTATCTATTACTGCTGAGAAGAGAGTTGGGGCACCTATGTCCTTGCTGAAAGATGCTCAGAAGATTGTTGAGGAAGGTCCTGTTGATCAGTGGGGGCGCATGGTAGAGGTCTCCGACAATAAAGGAAGAACTGGTTTGGGGTTCCAGAGAGGCTCGTCAGCTGTTAGATCTGAAGATATGCAACTCAGCTTCCATAGCGGAGGGTTCATTCATGGCAATGAATAACACTTAGCTGTTGTGATAGAGGATGACGAAGAGGAAGACTGAACAACCTTTGTTACACATGGAAAGACGTGCAACAATTGGACTGCTGTTGATATTCCTGTTATTTTGCATCGGTCTAAGTAATTGCTTTTATATTTTAAAATCCTTCTCCTATGCCTAAGGGAGAAGTGAACATTGTTTGGGCATTTTAAATTGATCATCAATAAAATTAATTCTATTCATCCACATCTTTGATGTTTATTTTTACTTTTTGCTTTATTCTGAAAATGGTAATCACAAAAAACATAAGTAAACAATATAATTGTCCATCTGCATAATATTTGGTCACAAATTCACTTCTCTATAATAAAAATATCAATTTATTATGCAGGTTGGTTCCTAACCCCATTGAATACAATGATTCTTCTCCTTCTCTAAATTTTGAATTCCTTGTGTTTAAGGCCGAGGAGGAAAGTGATGTAGAAGTGAGTGATGAATTATCTCGTCTTCTTGAGCAAGATGAAAAGATTATTCATCCGTTTGAAGAGCAGATTGAGTTAGTCAACTTGGGCTACGAAGATGATGTGAAGGAACTCAAGATTGGGTTTCGACTGCGTACAGATTCTAAGAAGAGGTTGATTGATCTTCTTCAAGAATACTCAGATGTGTTTTCTTGGTCCTATCAAGACATGCCTGGGTTGGATTCTAAGATTGTGGAGCATAAATTACCGTTGAAGCCAGAATACCCGCCAGTCAAGCAGAAGTTGAGAAGAACGCATCCTGATATGGCTGTGAAGATCAAAGAGGGAGTGCAGAAGCAGATTGATGTCGGTTTTCTTGTGACAGTTGAGTATCCGTAATGGGTGGCCAATATTGTGCTTGTGCCGAAGAAAGATGGAAAAGTCCGCATGTGTGTTGACTATCGAGATTTGAATAAAGCCAGTCCGAAAGATGATTTCTCTCTGCCACACATTGATATGTTGGTAGACAATACTGCTAAATTCAAAGTCTTTTCGTTTATGGATGGATTTTCCGTATATAATCAGAACAAAATGGCACTCGAAGATATGGAGAAGACCACATTCATTACACCCTAGGGAACATTCTGTTATAGAGTGATGCCTTTCGGTTTAAAGAATGCTGGTGCAACTTACCAGAGAGCAATGACTACTCTTTTTCATGATATGATGCATAAAGAGATTGAAGTATATGTCGATGACATGATTGCTAAATCAATTTATGAAGAGGAACATGTTGAGCATTTGTTGAAATTATTCCAGCGTTTGAGGAAATATAAACTCCGCTTGAATCCCAATAAGTGTACTTTTGGTGTTCGTTCTGGTAAGTTGTTGGGCTTTATTGCCAGCGAGAAGGGTATTGAAGTTGATCCTGCCAAGGTCAAAGCAATACAAGAAATTCCTGCGCCCAAAACTAAGAAGCAAGTCAGAGGTTTTCTCGGCCGCTTGAATTATATTTCCAGATTCATTTCTCACATGACTGCCACATGTGCGCCTATATTCAAGCTTCTTCAGAAAGATCAGTCTTATGATTGGACCGAAGACTTCCAGAAAGCTTTTGATAGTATCAAGGAATATTTGCTTGAACCTCCAATTTTGTCTCCACCTATTGAAGGAAGACCGTTGATCATGTATTTGACTGTGCTAGAAGATAGTATGGGTTGTGTTCTTGGTCAGCAAGATGATACTGGGAAGAAAGAGTTTGCAATTTACTACCTCAGTAAGAAATTCACCGACTGTGAGACTCGGTATTCAATGCTTGAGAAAACTTGTTGCGCGTTGGCTTGGGCTGCTAAGCGTCTGCGTCAGTATATGTTGAATCATACCACTTGGTTGATATCCAAAATGGATCCGATCAAGTATATATTTGAGAAGCCTGCTTTAACTGGGAGAATTGCCTATTGGCAGATGTTGTTATCAGAGTATGATATCGAATACCGATCTTAGAAAGCAATCAAAGGTAGTATCTTGGCTGACCATTTGGCTCACCAACCAATTGAAGATTATTAGTCAGTGCAGTATGACTTTCCTGATGAAGAGATTTTGTACCTGAAAATGAAAGATTGTGATGAACCATTGCTTGAAGAAGGGCCAAAACCTGGTTCCCGTTGGGGCATGGTATTTGATGGAGCTGTTAATCAATATGGAAATGGCATTGAGGCAGTGATTATTACTCCTCAAGGCACGCATCTACCATTTACAGCTAGATTGACTTTCAAGTGTACAAACAACATGGCAGAATATGAAGCTTGCATTATGGGGCTTAAAGAGGCCATGAATCTCATAATAAAGTATTTGGATGTCTTCGTTGATTCGGCTTTGGTTGTGAATCAGATCAAAGGAGAATGGGAGACGAATCAACCCGGTTTAATACCATATAAAGATTATGCGAGGAGGGTTTCAAATTTCTTTACAAAGGTTGACTTCCATCATATTCCTCGAGATGAAAACCGGATGACAGATGCTCTTGCAACGTTGGCATGAATGATTGTAGTGAAATATTGGAATGAAGTTCCCAATTTATCTGTGATGCGTCTTGATAGGCCAGCTCACATGTTTGCTGTTGAGGAGATCAAAGACGAGAAACCGTGGTATTACAACATCAAATGCTTCCTCCAAAGTCAGATTTACCCGCCTGGGTCATCTTTGAAAGATAAGAAGACTTTGAGAAGATTAGCCGGTAATATCTACTTGAATGGTGATATACTGTACAAGAGAAACTTCGATATGGTTTTGCTCAGATGCATGGATAGACACGAAGCAAACTTGTTGATGACTGAAGTCCATGAAGGTTCCTTTGGTACTCATTCCAATGGACATGCAATGGCAAAGAAGATGTTGCGAGCAGGTTACTATTGGCTGACAATGGAATATGACTGTTGCAAATTTGTGAAGAAATGCCGCAAGTGTCAAATTTTTGTTGATAAGATTCATGTTCCTCCGACACTATTGAATGTTATCTCTTCTCCATGGCCCTTCTCCATGTGGGGAATTGATATGATTGGGATGATTGAGCCCAAAGCTTCGAATGGACATCGTTTCATTTTAGTGACAATTGACTATTTCACAAAATGGGTTGAAGCGACATTGTATGCAAATGTAACCAAGCAAGTTGTTGTAAAGTTTATCAAGAATCAGATTATATGCCGTTATGGTGTGCCAAGTAAGATCATTACTGACAATGGATCGAACTTGAATAATAAAATGGTGGAAGCTCTTTGTAAAGACTTCAAGATTGCACATTATAATTCTTCTCCCTATAGACCCAAGATGAATGGGGTTGTTGAAGCTGCGAATAAGAACACCAAGAAGATTATCCAGAAGATGGTTGTCACATATAAGGATTGGCATGAGATGCTCCCATTTGCTTTACATGGGTATCGTACATCCGTCTGCACTTCAACATGGGCAACCCCTTTCTCACTTGTATATGGTATGGAAGCATTCCTCCCCGTAGAGGTTGATATTCCTTCATTACGTGTGCTCATGGAAGCCAAGTTGACTGAAGCTGAATGGTGTCAGATCAGGTTTGACTAGTTGAATTTAATTGAAGAGAAGAGATTAACTGCCATGTGTCATGGTCAGTTGTATCAGCAGAGAATGAAGAAAGCTTTCGATAAGAAGGTCAAACCTCGTGTATTTAGAGAAGGTGATCTTGTGCTCAAGAAGATTTTGACGTTCAAGCCAGATTCCAGAGGAAAATGGACTCCCAATTATGAAGGCCCATATGTTGTTAAGAGAGCTTTTTCAGGCGGTGCCCTAATTCTTACAACTATGGATGGTGAAGAGTTCACTCGTCCTGTGAACGCAGATGCAGTCAAGAAATACTTCGCCTAAAAAAGAAAAGAATAACTCGCTAAGTTGAAAACCCGAAGGGGCAGCTTAGACAAAAATGAGCGTCTCGGTGGATTGAAACCCGAAAGGGCGATCCAGGAAAAAGTTAGAGACATAAAAACAGAAAGAATTTCCCGATAAGTTGAGTACCCCACCTTGGGGCAACTTATGCAAAAATTAGGGATTATGGTAAGTAACTGCATCCTGTGATCTTCAATGATTTTTGAAGGCTTGTTTAAGCACAAGGGTTGACATCAGTTCATCATCCCAACAACGGTCAAAAGCACAGTGGATATCAAGAGTTGGTAGAAGGATTAAGGATCATTTGTATTCATTGTACCCCTTTTCCATGTAAATTACCATTTTCGACTTTGTAAAATCTATGGAGTCTTGTCATTTACGGACTACCATTCTATTAAATAAAGTTGAGCCTTTATCCAAATTGTTTCTGCTCTTATTTACTTCAGCCAATAGTTTTAAATTTTATTATGATCATTTTAAAATTAAATTTTTAAATCAAAATCAAGTTTTCTTAAATATATAAAAGCAAGAACTTTTTCAAAGCAAGTAAAAGGAATATCAACAACATTTCAATGGATAGTAAGTCCTTAAATGTGAAGCATCAGAGGTTCCCCAAGCAGTTAACTCTTTGGGTATCCCATGACTTTAGTGTTGATTCATTTCCTCAGTGGAATATTGTTATCCCTAGTTGATTTGGTTGATCCAGATACCCTGTGGCGTGTTGTTTCCCCAACAGAATTTTTGTACATCCCCAGCGGAGCTTGTACATCCCTAGTGGAGTTTCTTTCTCCATCGCCAGCAAATTTCGGCCTTCCCATCGGAGTTTGTATATCCCTAGCGAAGTTGATATCTCCTCAGCAGGGTTGATGGTTGATCTTCCCCGGTAGATTGCATTTGCTCCTAGTCAGAATTTCCTCCTGGTTTCTGAGCAGCTTTTGTTGTAGGGTTGTCTCCCATTTTTTATGGTATTGACCTAAAATTCCCTACAGATTGGATGTTCTATCCTCAACAGATCTCCTCCATCCTCATCTAGATTTGAGCCTTCGGATGTTGATTTCTCTGTTCTCCGGCAGTTGTCTCCATATTTTGTGGATTGACCGAGGATTGTACTGGTGGTTCAATTTCTTTGCAACACCTCTGTATCCTTTGTGATCATTTTGTCAGCATTTTGTCATATAATTTCATGATCTGCATCTTTATATTTGATTTATTTGAGATTCTCACTCTCTGTTATGGCGGTACTTTATCCCCATACCAAATCTGGTGCCTGTCCTCCTTCAATTGTAAAGCGTCAACCCCTTAAGCAGAAAGACTTTAATCTTTCTCTGTTTCCCCACTGAGTTTGTTTCCTCGTGGATGGTTGTTATTTTAGTTTCCTCTCCAGTAGATTTTCTGGATGGAGTTACTCCCCTTGAGTTATGTCCTCATTGGGTTGAGTCTTGATTGACTGTTTCTTTCTAGCTCTTACCTAGATAGATATTTTGGCCCCCTAAGAGTGTATTACCCAGTAACTGGTAGTATATCCTTGATATGTTCATCTTAACAGGTGACAGATATCTTTCCTTCCCCCGCATGAGTCTATCCTTGATATGTTCACTTTAACCAGTGATGGATATTCTCATCTTTGGTATTCTACCCAGTACAAAGGTAGTTGTAATCCCTATTTTGGTTTGTCAGAAAGTTAATCCTTGATATGTTCATCCTAACCGATGACGGGTTTTCTTCTCCCTGATGGTCTTCTACCCAATAACCGGTAGTTGTAAATCCTATTGTTCCCCCTTAGCTGAGTCTATCCTTGATATGTTTTTCTTAACCGGTGATGGATTTTCTCTTTGTTTGGTATTCTATCCAATGACCGATAGATGTAATTCCTATTTTTGCTCCCCTTTTCAGAGTCTATCCTTGATATGTTCATCTTAATCGGTGACGGATTTTCTCTTTGTTTGGTATTCTATTCAGTGACCGATAGATGTAATTCCTATTTTTGCTCCCCTTTTCAGAGTCTATCCTTGATATGTTCATCTTAACCGGTGACTGATTTTCTCTTTGATTTGGTCTTCTACCCAGGAACCGGTAGTTGTAAATCTTAATTTGTCCCCCTCGCAGAGTTTATCCTTGATATGTTCATCCTAACCAATGACGGATATCCTCCTTGACATTTCTCAGGCAAGTCTATCCTTGATATGTTCACTTTAACCGGTGATGGATTTTCTTCCCTGTCGAGTTTATCCTTGATATGTTCATCCTAACCGATGATGGATACTCTCATCTTTGGTCTTCTGCCTAGTAACTGGTAGTTGTAAATCCTATTTTATGCAGTTTTCCCGACAAGGCTATTCTTACCCAGTAACTGGTAATGAATATTCCCTCCTGGCTTTTCCTCAGCGAGTCATCCTTGATATGTTCATCATAACCGATGACGGATGTTCTCTCTGTCATATCTTTATTATCTCCTTACCCAGTAACAGGTAGTAGATAATAGATTTCTGTTCCTCCTGCGTTGAAGTTTATTTCTTCCCCAATCGAGTTGAGTGTGCATTTCCTTAGTGAAATCGTTTTTCCTGCATGATTCAAGTATTTCAGTTTCATCCTGACTTACTCGTATCCTCTGTAGAAGTTGTTATTTCCCCTGGCTGAGTCTTTCCATTTTTGTGGAATCCCTCTGGTCCCCCATTATTTTTAAGTTGTAGCCTGGCCTACGCATAACTCCTTTTTATCCCCTAGAGTCTCTGTCTCCCCAGTGAGTTTTTCTTACAGAATGCATTATACTCATGTGGACTTTCGATCTCTCTGATTTCTTTTTCTTTTGTGGAAATATCTCCTCATAGAGCATTAAATTTAACATTCATATCATATGCGTCATGAGGTCTCTTAGGGACCAAAATTTGTTTCTCTATGTTGTTATTTAAGCCCATTCTATTGAGTCGAGCCGAAGATTTTAACCTTCACCTCCTCAGTTAGATTGTCCTTAAATAGGGGCAGCTGTAAGACCCCAATTTTAACCCTAAGATCCCTCATGCATTTCCATCATAAGCATTAGCATTGGGATCATGTCTTGGCATCCTCCCTACCCCTCTTTCATTGGGTTTGTTTTGGGAGATATCACCAAGAACTTTGTGATTATATCATACTTATATATTATCATCTTACTAACTAAAATACCACAAATATGTCTTTGCATTTTCCTAACTCTTTTGTAGGAGGGGCATGATCTCATTGATTCATCAAGTTCACATCTAGGGTTTGAGACCCTCATGAACAAAGAGCACAACCAAGAATTGATTCAAGAATGGCTATAAGCATCATATATGAGTCCCAATGATTCCTACATGTTGTATTGATCACGTTTTCTTCAAGAGTTTGAGGGTGATTTGCCTTGGAAACCCTAGTTTGACTTGGTATCTTGAATAACTTCTCCAACAAGCTATCTCACCAATTGATCAAATTTCTCAAGGGAGACTCTAAATATCATCATATTATGCATATATGATCTACCATGAGCCAATAAAGTCAAGAGAATTGGAAATTAGCAAGTTGGTTGATGGTGGTTGGCCAGATGAATTCATATAATCAAAACTGGGCCTCCCTAGACCCTATCTCCTACAATTTTCATAATATAAAAATTATTCCAAGAGAAAACTTACTCTAAATGACATTCCAAACAACTTTCATGTTGAGACCTAGAGCTAGTTTTGCTTGGAAAATCATTTTCTATGTTGAAACATTATAGGTCATTTGGTCTAAACCCTAATTTGAAAGTCAACTTCCCAAGGCCATAACTTGCTCAATTTTTATGAGATGAAAGATTTACAAGTTTCACAATCAAATTCAATGTGTATAATTAAACTTTGATATTTGGAGTGGGAGCTAATTCAACTTTTTTGAGCATGTGATATGAGGCTACATTATAGGTCACTTTTGACCTATACCATTGATCAAGTGATTTTTCCAAACTTCAAAAATGCATAACTCTATAATTTCAAAACCAAATGACATGAAATTGGTGACCATTTTGAAGGTATTTGAGACAGCTACAACTTTTATGAAGACACGTTTCTCATTTGAAGCTCCTATAAAAAGTTAAGCAAGGTGGAATATTGAGACATATGGCTTGACACTTAGACATTCATCCTGTTATGGAGGATGGGCAAATTCCATCTAGGTCACTCATGTCCCTCAGCATGCTTCATGAGGTACCCATCAACTGTTTTTATGGTCATCCAGTTACGTATAATGTTTGATCAACAATAAAAAGCGCTCGACTCTACATCTAGGGTCCATAGTGGTTTCAGGTCGAAGGGTGGTATACACCACTATTACCATGAGAATAACTTATGACACTTTGCATAACATTCTATATAGTATTCTCATAACGGGTCAATCCAGTATAAATATTACTCCTAATATTCGTACCTATGTTTAAGACTTGATAAATCCTTATCCATGATCCATGAGATGTGATCATCAGTCTATATACATAATAGTCTTAATGCTTTAATGTTATCCCTCTTCACAACAAAGCTCGACTACAGATACTTTAAGAATAATGTCCTTATGTTTAATGGGATCTCATGATTAAGTCACACTTGATACATTAAATGGATAGCTATTCTAGAGACTTTATTAAACAAACATAATAAAGAAAAAAGCCTTTTATTATTAATAAATAATTCGATACAAGTACCAAAATTATTGGCCTTTAGGGCTTACACTAACACATTTGTCATTACCATATGTTTTATCACCATTAACTTCCTTTGCGTCTCTGATTGATATCTATGTGTTTCTGAGTTATTAGACTCTGAATCAGTGAGTTATCTGATAAAAATATTTTCTGATTCAGAAGGTCCTAAGTCAGGATTGTTCTAAGAATGTGTCTTCCGATATCTGAGTTATACTAATGGATCTAACCAATCCTGTTTGTTTAAGCAAAGAAGTGTGACATCTATCATACATTTTCCTTCTCTTAACAAAAAATTTTGTGTTACCATTAGGAATCATTTTTATGGATTAAATCTTGTTTTATTTCCCCTTAAACCATTTCTTTTATAGTTGGTGATTAAAACTTCTTTTAAACTCACTATATTTTTCTTAACACACTCAAAACAAAATTGGTCGAAATGGTTAAAAACATCTATGGGGTATTATTCTTGATGGCTCAAAAATTGGATTCTAATGACTAAAGAATCATAGATGCAAAGGCAAAAGATCTATTACTATTTATAACCGATTATTACATATCTTGAATCATTTTCAGAAGCCAACAGACAAATTAAATATACTACAACTCTAAAACTACATCAAGGTGGAAACCTCCCATTCCTAGGAAAGTCATATAGTCCTCATAAGCTTTTGAATCAGAGTCATCAGCTAGATCCTTAATCTTATTGAGTTTCTTCATCTTGGAGACTGACGTCCTTCACACCAAAGAAGCTCCTGTAGATGAACTGGTTGTGACTTTGAACCTTCATCCTTTTTTAGCTTATCATTCTTGGGGTTCTTTCCTTTATCATCCTTGACAGCCTTGCCAATCTCCTTGGAAGAGCTTTCCTTGGAATTTTTGGATGACTTACTCATATTATTTGTTATGGGAAAAGATTGATGGAAATAAGTGTGTATTTGATGGTAAAGGAAGATAAGTTTTATAGAGAGTCTAGGATGAAGCAGAATATGTGTTGATTATTATGCACTAATGGACTTTGGAGAGATATATATTGTTGGTCTTCTAGAACATCTCCAAAGCCTTAACTACCTTATTCCTATCAAATGCTTAGCTGTCAGAACCTGTTTTTAACCATCACGAGAATTGAAGAGTTAGTTCCCAACCATTCTAGCCAGTTTTCAATTACCTTCTCAAAATATTTTTCTAAATGACATTTTAAAAGGGGGAAATAAAAAATGATTTTAAATTATTTTTTATCCAGATTTTATAAAATCTCAAACATTGTTTTTCTGAGCAGCGTTTACTCAAAATTTTTAAAAGCCTCTGAATCTTCTTTGGCTAAAAGCAAATTATTTTTTTCTTCAATATCTTTTCTATTTCCTTATTTTTTGTTAATGACAAAAGGTAGAGTAGAAATAGAAGTATTTAAGCACCTTAAGTATGATAGTTATTCTCTTGCTTAAATTCTGAAGAATTACATATGTACTTTAAATGTTTAGATTTTATTAACCTGGATATGACTTAGGGGGAGCTTACAAACCTCACTCTATGGACTGTTAGACTCAGGGGGAGCTTACAAACCTTAGATCCTGAAGTTAACTAGTTAATTAAATCATCAACCATTGTCCTTAAATACTTATGTTTGTCATCATAAAAAATGGGGAGATTGTTGGAATGAAATTGTTTGTCTTATATCCCTTGGGTTTTGATGATAACAAAGTATTTAAAGAACAATTAGGTATACTAATGTTTGTTCAATTGTGCAGGACCATAGACTAAAATTTCATGTAGAATCCAAGTATTGGTTCTGACTATGAACATTAAATGAGAAGCTTAAAGACCAAAATCTGATGGATCAGAAGCGGGAGACCAGAATTTGAAGAAGTCAACTTCAAAAAAGGTCAATGTTTGAATATCAAAGTCTAAAGGAGTTAACCTTTAAAGACCAAACTTTGGAGAAGTATTCTTCTACTGATTAAAACCTAAACTAGCAAAGCGCAAGGACCAAAATGACTCTAATAAGTCACTTTCACCCCATGAGTCTACTTTGTCATGTGAAGAGCTAAACTCTATTTTCTTCATAGAGTGTGCTAGGATAAAACTGCTAATTCCTTTAGTAGAAAAGGGTTTTCAAACTAGCCTTCACCTAACCTGACAATTTCGTTAAAGGTCCCAACGTCTCTTTTGAAGCTTCTCAAAGGACTCAAATGTGTTGCATCTTCAACATATCTTCCCCCCCCCCCCCCCCCCCTCTATTTAAGGAGCTAAAGACTTGAACAAAAATACACAAATTTGAAAATCAAAGAGAAGTTTCTCTGTCAAAGAAAAAACACAAGCTGAACCTAGGATTTCTTATCCTTGTAAATTTTAGAAATCCCTAAGTCTTAAAGAGTCTATTTATGTTGTATTCTTTATACACCTATGATTGTATATCAAGTGTATTTTCCCAAAAATCATTTATCTGCTAGGTAGATTGTTAGAAGTATCTTACTAAGTGTTTGAGCATTTGAACTCTATTGTTTGTTTGCTTGAGAATTATAAGTAGCTTGCTTGTGTGCTTGAGAAAATAAGTCTCTTACTTCAGTGTTTGAGCAAAGGAAGTCTTTTGCTTATGCGCTTGAGCAAAGAAGTCTCTTACTTTAGTGTTTGAGAAAAGGAAGTCCTTGCTTGTGTGCTTGAGAAAAGAAGTCTCTTACTTTAGTGTTTAAGCAAAGGAAGTCTCTTGCTTGTGTGATTGAGCATAAAAGTCTCTTACTTTAGTGTTTGAGCAAAGGAATTCTCTTACTTATGTGCTTGATCAATTTGTAATCTTGTGTGATTATAGTGAAAATCTCATGATAACTGTGTGTGTTATTCTTGTTTCTTGCATTTCATATCCGCTGCCTACCTCTGACTGAGCCAGATTCTACGACCTCGTGTTTATAATCTGGCCAAGAGTTTCAAAAAAGAAAGAAAAAGTCAACACAACTCAACCCCCCTTCTTGTGTTTTTCTCACCTTCATTTGGAATCAGAGTACAGTTTGTGCTTAACACTTAACACTGGTGTAGAAAAATCCTGAGAAAAAATATTGAATCATGTCTGGTGTTTCTGAATCTGGAAGTGGTACTCCTAATCCACATGTTACTATAAATCATAATTATAGAAACTCAAAAAAGAACAGTTATACGACTAGTGTTAGACGATAGGAAACAATCTAGTGGGGGGGGGGGTTGAATAGATCCCAAGTTTAAAAAAAAAGTTTACAATTTTTTTTTTGAAAAATTTAATGGCTAGCGGAAGTGATCTAGAGCGAATTGTGTAAACCAAACCACTATAAAAAAGCTCAGATATGCGTATTTAGAATTAAGTTATAACAATTAGAACAAATTTGATCAAAATACTATTAATCACAATCACTTGAATGCTACTCTAATATCACAGAATGTTCTCAATGATAAAATACACAAAAATGTTATTGAGACAAATTATCGAACACCTTGTATGATTTTGTTGATTTACAAATCCAATCATAATATAACAGATTATGATAAACTCAACAAAACCTCTTTCAAAAGGTTATCAAAAGGTTTAGCCAAACATATTAATCGCACAATCGATGAAATCAACAATTTGCAATTGAAAAGTAAAAGATATATATATATATATATATATATATATATATATATATATATATATATATATATATATATAGAGAGAGAGAGAGAGAGAGAGAGAGAGAGAGAGAGAGAGAGAGAGTACACAAGGATTAGTTTAGGCAGTTCCCTAATCGACCTCACTATAGGTACGTTTTCCCTAAATTCGAACTCGAATTTAGATAATGAAAATTAATCTTACTTTGCAAATGTAGGATACAAGAGAAATGTAGAAATCCAACCCTAAAAACACTATGTTTGATGTTGATTCTAACACTTTATCTTCCCTTGATCTGAGATTGATTAAGTCACCCAAAAATACCAGTTTGATCCATTATCTCACGTCACTCCTTTGTAAGAAACCCCCGTTCTTCAATGATTTCACTCGATCGAGTCCAACTTGTATAATATTTTCAAAAATATTCAGATCTCTAATTGATCTTGAAGGAAAACCCCAACTTGGTTTTCTTATTTGAAACCCTCAAAGATCTCAATCTAAGTTACAGTTCAACAACCTAAATTGGACGTTAACAACACTGATTCTATATGACACTTAGACAAAGAATGATTATGTGTAGTTTGTTTGTGTGTATGCATAGGATGTAGGTTAAAGATGAAAGGGAACTATTTAAAATCCTGATTTCGTTTTTGATTTTCTCAAAATCACTTGAAAGAAATGATGCATCTATGAAGTATTTATATGTGTGCAAGTTGGAGGCATAAGGAATGCAAAGGATTTGAAAAAAATCATGATTATTTGGAAAAATGTGTTGCATGTGTCAACCTATATAAGTCATGTGTCAACATATTCGATGCATGTATTGACCTATATAGGTCATGTGTTGACACATACAGTCGGCACATCAAACAGAAGCCATAAGCTTTAAAAATGAATTACATGTGTCGACTCATAGAAAAAGTTTTCTTCTATGTCTCGACACATGGACCGTTTTTCCCATAAAAACATGTTTTTAATGCATGAAACCTTTTCTAAATCATTTCAAAATGTTTTTATGCTTCCTAATGCTAAGATGCACATTAAGACTCAAAGGATACCGTATAATATGCATAAACGCTAAAGTATCCTAGTTTTGACATCATACAAAATACATCTAGCATAAAGGTGCACTCACATACTCCCCCTTTTTGATGATGGAAAAACTTGATACGATACGTTTCGTGTCTTCATGAAGGCTCCCCCTGAATGTATGCATCCCAACTTCATCTTGCAGCTGCTTCTCCCCCTTTGACAACACCAAAAAGAGACAAAGAAATCCATGAGAAGCATATTATATCACATATAAACCAATATAACACATAGAGGCGTTTGCAAAGATAAGATCATCAATAACACAACACTCACATAGAATGATGCCAATATTGAAAATTCCAAAACGTAAATAAAAGCAAATTAAGCAACAATATGGCGTAGTTGCCACAAGTTATTCCAAATAACATAACAATAAACATGAAAGATGGAGGATACAATGCAATAAAAAACTCTTGAGTTGCTACAAAAGTGACACGTTTACGTGACATATACCTTTCGTGCTCCCGAATGTTGCACACATATGTGCTCTAACGAGGCAACAATTTTAGATTTATCATGACTCAAACCAAAAACGGAAATGTTATCATAACCATGACATACTACAAAATATTTGTTGACATTATAACATTTCAAACATATTTCATGCCGGAATAGATAAACAATAATCTCACATATATCATGCAAGAACTAATAATAGACAACATGCTTATACACAAAGAACATATTTCAAGAATGGAAGAATAATAACATGAAGTAACTATAAGAAAATAAATTGAAATACATCAATTGAAATTTTTGGAAGTGAACAAACATAACATGAATCATCCATCAAATGTATCATATACATTTGGAGCATAATCAAGGTAAAAGAAAGAACATACTTATAAAGTGAAAATTGAAATGATATTACCTCACCGTATGAATGACAGAGGATGCACATTCATTCCACAAGGAACTCTCAAATGAAAGTTGGGATAAATGAAAAACGTACCACAAAACCTTTTGACATCAATGTTCTTACCACTTTTCTCTTTGACAAAGTAACTAATATTGTGATTTTTAATGTATCCAAGAAAGTTATTGATTTGATGATCATCCTTTTTGGTTGGAATTTCATTCTTGTCCTTTTCATGATAGTTATCTTGCTCCTCCTCAGGTTTCACCGTCTTAGATTGATCAATCCCTTATTTTATGTCCTTGAGTATGTCTTTTGAAGATACACCTACATTCTGAAACGAAATACCTTTTCCTACATTTCTCGGATAGGAAACATTAAAAGTAATTTACATATATTTTATCAATTAATGAACACTAGTTGTTGTCTTCCCTGGTCACAACCATTCTTCCTTGCCACAAAGTCAATAAAATAGGGAGATGTCACCCGTCATATGTCTTGAGCATCCACAAACGAGATCCCATACTCTCTTCATAGAGGCAAGACATTTATCCTGCAAGATGAACAAAAAATGCTAGGTACCCAATCTTCATTGGGTCCTTGAGACTGAGTGAAATCAAGGTTGCATTTGGGAAACCATTGAAAAAGACCTTTAGGATCAAAGAGTCTCCTAAACTTACATTTTTTAATAGTGTGACCTTTCTTGCAACAATAGTGACAAGATAAGTTGTGATGAGATGTACTTTTGCTATTTGAATCCTTTTGAACATATATATAATTTTTATATGAAGGATTCAAAGACCATTTAAACTTTGATGGATCAATAGAAAATGTAACTTTTGGTTGTAATTCCTTGTCCAAATTATCTTTAAGAGTATTTACCTCTTTTTTTTCCTCCAAATATGACAAGTTTCATAACTGAACCATAAAGGTTCTTCATCCTTATTCTTGTCTTTTTGAATATATACCATAGATTTCTCAAGATCTTCCATATTCTTTTCGGTTTCTAAAACTTTAGCTTCTAAATGTGAAAAGATTCTTTTGTTTAAATCTAACTTTTTAAAAGCGTCTACAACCTCTCTATTTAGATTTTCAAACGCCTTTTGTAATTATGAATAAGACAATTCATTAATAGATTCAAGTTTATAATGACTTACATTATTCTTCTTCTTTTTATTGGTCATGAAACAAATCTTGGTTGATTTGTCACTTTAACTTGAGATTTCATCACTTGAGGGTTCACTTTCCCTCTCCCATGGAATATAGGCTCTTTTGGTCTTGATAGATTTCTTGTGATGGCCTTTCTCTTTGTCTTTCTTGATCAACGGACAATCCGACCTATCATGACCGACTTTTCGACAATTGTAGAATGAAATTCTAAGTTTAACCTTCATAATCTCATATTATTTTGAGGAGTTATATAGTCTTGTAAAGTTGATTAGGTTCTCGTCGGAGTACTTGACTCCATTTTTCCTTATGTACCTATTGTACCTTTTGACAAACAACCACATCTCCTCATCATCAGAATTCTCGTCATCACTTGTTTCACAATCACTTTTCTCATTGGTTGAGGACTTTGAACTCGAGCCTTTAGAGAAATATACTTCTTTTCAACCTTCTTGTCCTTACCTTTATCATTATTTGTCTTCTTCTCATGCTTTTTCTCATGTTTTCCAAGCAAGTGAGTTCTTGCTCACGTTCTTCTAGCTTACCAAATAAAGTTGTGAGATCAAGTTTTTACAGATCATTCACTTATTTGACTGTGGTGACCTTAGGTTTCCATTCCCTATTAAGACACCTCAAAAATTTATTAGTAGAAATATCATTGGAAATAGGCTTACATAGAGCATTCAAATGATTTAGAAGATGTACAAACCTCTTTTGCATGTCGGCAATGGTTTCACCATGCTTCATGCGAAATAGTTCAAACTCTTGATTTAAGGTATTGATCTTAGCTTGTTTAACTTCATTAGTTACCTCATGGGAAACATGTAATGTGTCCCACATAGCTTTGGCGATTTCACAATGGGAAACACGATAATATTCATCAACACCAACTGCAAATATGTGAATATTTTGTTCCTTCCAATCATGTAACCATAATTTCTTATCATTATTATTCCATTGTGCTTTCGGTTTTGGTACGACAACACCTTCATTGTTGGTCTTTGTAATTTGATAAGGACCATTGGTAATGACATCCCAAACACCCTTATCAATAGAGTTGATATGTATACGCATACAAGCTTTCCAACAACCATAATTTTCAATGATAAAGATGGTCGTTCTATTGTACGCCCCTTTAGGTTCGGTGGCCATTTTTTAATAAGCGAATATTGAAGCACGGAATTAGCCAGAGCTCATGATACCACTTGTTAGACGATATGAAACGATCTAGGGGGGGTGAATAGATCCCAAGTTAAATTTTTTTTTACAAAAATTGTTTTGAAAAATTTAACGGCTAGCGAAAGTGACCCGGATTGAATCATCTAAACCGATCCGCTATCAAAAAGCTCGGATACACATATGTAGAATCAAGTTATGATAACTAGAACAAATTTGATAAAAATTACTATTAATCACATTCAATTGAATTCTACTATAATAGTAGAGACTATTCCCAATGATAAAATACACAAAAATGCTATTGAAACAAATTATAGAACACCTTGTGTGCAATCAATTTCGTTTAGGATCTTATATGGTTTTGTTGATTTACAAATCCAACCATAATCTAATAGATTATGATCAACTAAAAAAACCTCTTTCAAAAGGTTATAAAAAAGTTTAGCTATACGTATTGATTGCTCAATCGATGAACTCAACAATTTGCAAATGAAAAGTAAAAAAGATAGATAGATAGATAGATAGATAGATAGAGAGAGAGAGAGAGAGAGAGAGAGGGAGAGAGAATGCACAAGGATTTGTTTAGGAAGTTCCCCAATCGGCTTCGACATGGGTACGTCTGGCCTCAATTTGAACTCGAATTGAGATAATGAAAATTAACCTTACTTTGAAAAAGTAGAATACAAGATAAATGTAGCAATCTAACCCTACAAACCCTATGTTTGGTGTTGATTCTAACAATTTCTCTTCCCTTGATCTGAGCTTGATCAATTCACTAAACAATACCAATTTGATCCACCGTCTCATGCTACTCCTTTGCAAGAAATCATCGTTCTTCAAAGCTTTCACTCGATCAGATCCAAATTTCCAATTATTATAACCCAAAATTTACCAAGACGATCCACCGTCTCATGTTACTCCTTTGCAAGAAACCCCAATTCTTCAAAGCTTTCACTCGATCGAATCCAACTTGCTTAATCTTATACAAAACCTTCAAATCCCTAATTGATCTTGAAGGAAAACCCCAACTTGGTTGTCTTACTTGAAACCCTCAAAGATATCAACCAAATTTACAATTCAACAACCTAAATTAGACGTTATCAACACTGATTCTAGATGGCACCCAAAAAAAGAATGATTATTTGTAGTTTGCTTGTGTGTATGCATAAAATGTTGGTTGAAGATGAAGAGAACTCTTTGAAATCCCAGTTTCGTTTGTGATTTTCTCAAAATCACTTTAAATAAATGGTGCATGTATGAAGTATTTGTATGTGTGCAAGTTGGAGGCAATATGAATGCAAAAGATTTGAAAAAATCATGAATTTTTGGAAAAATACGTTGCATGTGTCGACCTATATAAGTCATGTGTCGACATATTCGATGCATGTGTCGCCATGTATAGGTCATGTGTCGATACGTATAGTCAACACATCAAAAAGAAGCTACATGATTTAAAAATGACTTACATGTGTTGACTCATAGAAAAATATTTCTTCTATGTGTCGACCTATAACATGTATGTGTCGACACATATACTGTTTTTCCTATAAAAACCTATTTTTAATGCATAAAAACTTTTCAAAATAATTTCAAAATGTTTTTATGCTTCATAATGTTAAGATGCACATTAAAAATCAGAGGATACCATATAATATTCTTAACTACTAGAGTATCATAGTTTTAACATCATACACAATATATCTAGTGGAAAGTTGCATTCACAGCTAGACCTCCAATTTCAGTGGAGACTCTACTGAGTTTTAATGTTGGAAGAGCAAGATACATACTCATATTCATAGGTCTTGATGATGAGTTGTGGGATATTCTAGAAGATATCATTAATATTCCAGTCAATGGAGTTGGAATGACGTCTGATAGAAGAACTCTCAAACCAGCTTAAAAAGGTCTATAGAAAACATCATAGAGTTAGAGGCATCTTGGTTAATGGTCTAAATCATTTTGAGTACATAAAAATTATTGATAAATATATATCTAAGACAATTTTCAATCCCAATGTGCTACTTATGAAGAGAATCAACAAGTTCAGGAAGCTAAGGTTAACCTTCCGGCTCAACAACATGAGCTGTTCATAATGAAGGAGGATGAAGACATTGAAACCATGTTTTCTAGGTTTTAAGTTCTTGTATGAAAACTTCAAGTTCTAAACAAGATCTACACTAAATCTTATCATGTCAAGAAGGTTATTAGGAGTCTTCCTATCAGATAAAGACCCAAAGTAAAAACTGTTCAAGAGGCTAAAGATTTAAACACATTAAGTCTTAAAAGTTTTATTAGTAATCTTCAGAGGCATGAGATGAAGATCAATGGACATGTACCTGTTATAAATTCAAAACCTATAGCTTGAAATATGTTTCTAAAGTTTCCAAGGCATCTCAAGTCCAGGATTCTGAAGAAGCTTCTCATGTAGAAGGTTCTGAAGATGACTTAGATGATGAGGAAATGGAATTTATCATCAAAAGGTTTTAGTACCTAGCTAATAAAAATAAGAGATTATATGGCAGAAGTAGTGGCTTCAGAGGATCTAGTTAAAGAGAAATGAAGGATGATCAGAAATGATGCTTTAACTACAAGAAGCCTGGTCACTTGATTGCTGAATGTCCTGAACTACAAAAGGATAAATCAAAGAAACGGATCTTTTAGAAAGATAACTTCAGAAACAAATTCAAGAAAAGTCTCATGGAAACATGAGATGAACTTGATAATGAAGAAGACTCTAAAAAGGATGAAGAGCAAGCCAACCTTGCCTTGATGGTCTTACATCTTTTGAAGCAGAATCTGATTTTTGGGTTCAGAGTCTGAGGAAGGGGATGGAGTAAATTTTAAACTATCTTGTTATGATTTAATTAGTTTTGTTCAAGATCTCATGGGAAGATGTCAAAATAAACCAAGACACATTAAAATACTGAAAATGCAATATGATCTTAAGAAGAATTAAATTGTGCTAAAAAAAAAAGATGCTCTAAAGAAGGATCATATTGCTCTAGTAAAGGAAGTGTCTGATAAACCTCTTCATGAGCATGAAATGAATCTTAAAGAGTTTATCATAAATGGTTTTAATAGAACTAAAGTTTATTCCATGATTTATGGAGTAAGTAGAAGCAAAGGGAAAGGTCTTGGTTTCTAAATAAACTTTTAATCCAAGGTGTGAAACCTTGAGTAAACTAACAAACCCTTGCTCTGCTTAAAAAGGGCCCAACTCTTATTTTATACGCGCTGCTGAGAATGCAAAGGTTCTGAATCAGTTAGAATCTAAAGCTGCTGAGTCAAGGGTTCTGAAGAAACCAGAACCTATGACTCTAAAGTCAAAGGTTCTGAAGAGGCCAGAACCTAAGATATCAAGAGCTAAGGTTCTGAAAGGTTTAAAACCTAAGGCTAAAGTCCATTCAAGACAACAAACTTTCAAATCAAAAGTATTTAATGATCATAAGCCTTATCATATGAGAGAAAATGTACAAAACAAGAAGGAACATGTCATAACTAACCATAAAGGATCCATAAGATTATGGATACCTAAATCTCAAATTGTCTTTGCTACATATATGGTTTAAGGGAGAAGCAAAACAACAATCATGGTCCCTGGACAAGGGCTTCTCATGGCATATGACAAGAGAAAGACTTATGTTCTAAACCCTAACTCTGAAAAAGGGAAGAACTATGGGATTTGGAGGAAACCATAAAGGAAAGATAACTATTATGGGTACTATTTGTAACTCCTTTATTTCAATTAATAATGTTTGGCTTGTAGATGAACTTAAACATAACCTATTGAGCATTAGTCAATTTTATGTCAGTGGTTATGAAGTCATGTTTAATAAGAACAACTGCATAGTTATGGATGAATCTGACAAGTCCATAATGTTTAAAGGTAAGAGAAAGGGCAACATTTATAAAATTAATTTTTCTGAATTGGTTGATCAAAAGGTACTTTGCTTTCTATCAGTGAGTGATGAGAAATGGCTGTGGAACAGAAGGTTAGGTCTTGCTAATTGGAGATTAATCTCTAAACTTAGCAATTTGAAACTTGTTAAAGGATTTCTAAACCACAATTATCACTCAAATGCTCTTTCTGGAGCATGCCAAGTAGGGAAAATCAGTAAAAGTTCTTTCAAATCGAAATACAATGTCTCTACCTGTAGACCCTTAGAATTACTTCACATTGATTTTCTTGGTCCTGTTAGTACTACATCAATCAATGGGAAGAAATATGGTGTAATCATTGTTGATGACTATAGCATATGGACTTAGGTTAAATTCCTTAGAACCAAGGAGAATCATATGATGTGCTCAATATCTTATGCATACAAGTACATATTGAAAAAGAATAAAAAAAATTATTGGTAAGAAGTGATCATGGTGGTTAATTTGAAAATGAGACATTTGAACTTTTTGGTAAAAAAACATGGAATTCTCCATGATTTCTCTTATCCTAGAAATCCACAGCAAAATGGAGTTGTAGAGGGAAAGAACAGATCTTTACAACAAATGGTCAGAACCATGATTCATAATATTTTTATACCAAAGTACTTGTGGGCAGAAATTGAAGACACTATGTTATGTTCAGAATAAAATATATATTAGACCTATTCTAAACAAGAAATCATATGAGTTGTTTAAGGGAAGAAAACCCAATATTTCTTATTTTCATGTACATGTTACATTTTAAACAATAAAGTCTATCAGAAGAAATTTGATGTCAAAGCTCAGAAGGGTATCTTTTTGGGATACTCTGAAAGCTCAAAGGCATACATGGTGTATAACTCTGAAACCAATATGATTGAAGAGTATTTACACATTAAATTTGATGATAAAGAGCCTGACAGTAAACTGTCAGAGCTAGTTCAATTTTTTAAATAAAATTTGTGTATCTAAAGACACACCAGGAGCTAGAGGTCTAGAAGCTGGAAGTTCAAAAACTAATAATCCATCAGAAGTTGGATGCTCATAAGCTATCAGAACTTCAGAAGTTGAAGATCTAGAAGTTGATCCAACCTCAGAAGCTCATCCAGATGATGAAGAATTTGAAGAAGCATAAGATGGCTTCTCAAGTACATTACAATCCAAGAAGTCCTTCAAGTAAAAGTGTTCTCTTCATAAAAGTTAATTCTTGGGAACAAAGATGTCCCTAAAAAGACAAGGTCTACCTTCAGAGAAGAGTATTCAATGTTAGGACCACTCTCCATGACTGAACCTACTTTTGTTGATGAAGAACTTTCTGATGATGGTTGGATTGTGGCTATGCAAGAAGAGTTAAACCAATTTCAAAGAAATACTGTATGGAATATGGCATCCAAACCTTTGCAGAAGAACATTATTGATACAAAATAGGTATTCCGAAACAAGTTCAATGAACAAGGAGAAGTTGTAAGAATTAAGGCTGAGATACAATTGCTAATTCCTTTTGAGCAAACGATTTTCAAACTAACCTTTACCTAACCTGACAATTTGGTGAAATATCCCAACGTTTCTTTTGAAGCTTCTCAAAGGACTCAATTGTGCTGCATCTTCAACGACTCTTTTCTTCTCTATTTAAGGATCTAAAGACTTGAAGAAAAATACATCAATTTGACACTCAAAGAGAAGTTGCTTTATCAAAGCAAAAGCACAAGCTGAAGTTAGGATATCTTATTCTTGTAAATCATAGAAATCGCTAAGTTTTAAAGAGTCTATTTGTGTTGTATTCTTTATACGCCTCTGATTGTATATCAAGTGTAGTTTTCCAACAATCATTTGTTTGCTAGCTAGGTTGTTAGAAGTCTCTTACTAAGTGTTTGAGCATATGAAGTCTCTTGTTTTTGTGATTGAGCATTGAAAGTCTCTTGCTTGTGTGTTTGAGAAAATGAGTCTCTTAGTTTAGTGTTTGAGCAAAGGAAGTCTCTTGCTTACGTGCTTGAGCAAAAAAGTCTATTACTTTAGTGTTTGAGCTAAAGAAGTCTCTTACTTATGTGTTTGAGCATAAAAGTCTCTTACTTTAGTGTTTGAGGAAAATAAGTCTCTTACTTGTGTATTTGAGAAAATTGTAATATTGGTAAAAATCTCTTGTAAATATAAGGGGATTGATTACTCTCAAATTGTGAGAGAAATCAGAATAACTTTGTGTGTTATTCTTCTTTGTTACATTTCATATCCGCTGCTTATCTTTGACTGAATCAAACTTTACAACCTTGTGTTTAGAATTTGGCCAAGAGTTTAAAAAAAAATCAACACAATTCAACCACCCCTTCTTATGTTTTTTCCACCTTCAACATTTTCTAAAAAATAATTCATAACCCTACGTCAGAGGCAGATATAGAGGCATCAATATAGAGAACTATAAAACGGATAATATAAGATTATGATAATTCTGGTTTATGATATTCGAATAGGTGCCGGAAGAATTGTTCTTGATATGCTTGTATTTTGATTTCATTTTTTATTTTTTTATTTTTCTTTCGAAAGTTTGTCTGATAAATAACTTGTAGGATAAATTTGTAATGGGAAAATGAATCATTATTATACAGCAGATAATAGCATCACTATATGCTTAGAAGCTTTTTTTTTTTTTGATAATCACTTGTATTAATACGCACAAGGGGTGCAACCCAATACAAAGGGAAAAAAGTTACAATCCAATGAAATTAGAAGGATTAGCAAACCATAAATCTCTATTAATATCTATATTCCCCTTAGACAAAATAGAAATCCAATCCCACCCAATTGATTTAATAAGCAATAAAATCTCAACCACATTCCAAGTAGAATGTTCAAAGACCAAATTATTTCTAGCATTCCAAATGCTCCAACAAACCAAAGACCAAATAAAAGTGAAAAAAGATGACTTCACTCTACCATCCAAAGAATTTGATAGAAATAAAAGCACATCTTCTCCGGTAACAATAGTATCAAAATCCGAACTTTCCAATAGAACATCAAAATCCATTCCAAACCACGAGAACACTTCCTTCCAGATAGATTTAACTTTACCACACTTAAGAAAAAGGTGACCAACAAATTCCTCTTCTAAATCACATAAGGGACAAAAAGAAGCTTCCACCCCTAAAATCACACCTCTATGCCAAAGTTCTTTTCTCGTCGGTAAGGCTCCCAAGATCCATCTCCACCCAAACAACTTGACTTTCCACGGAATAGTAGCTTTCCATAATCTTTTAAGTTCACAAAATCTAAAATCACTACCAGTAGGAAGAGCCATATTCAAAGTATACAATCGTTTAAATGCATTCCTAACCGAAAAACCCCCCACATCTCTCCACCAAATTAATTTATCAACCCCATTCATACACGACTTCACATCCTTTAGGATCTCTATTAACTCCTTCCAATCCTCCAATAATTCACCTACTAATAAGGTAGAATCAACACCCACCTTCCAACTCCAACCCACATTCTCCCATAAACCACAATTAATCACAAGAGCATTAGGAAAAGAACAAACCTCAAATAAACGAGGAAAAAGAAGCTTAAGAGAACTATTTCCCAACCAACAATGCTTCCAAAAAAGAATAGAATTGCCTCTTCCCAATTTACAAGAAATTGAATCACAAAACCAATCATGACCGCCAAAAGGAGTTCCACAAACCAACCGGATATCTCTCCACCAAAGGGAGTAATTAGAGAGAGCCGGCTTCGACACCACATCACCAAGAGATTGCAATCCACTACCATATCTAAATTGAAGTAATTTAAACCAAATCGCATGCTTATCATTAAGAAAACGCCAATCCCATTTACTCATCAAAGCCAAATTAAACCACTCCACAGTCTTAACACCTAAACCTCCTTCCTCCGTTTTAAGACAAATTTTATCCCAACTAACCCAACACATTTTTCTACTTCCACCACCATCCCCCCATAAGAAATTCCTTTGGATTTTGATAATATCCTCCAAAACACACTTAGGAGCCTTAAAGAAAGAAAGTAAAAAGATAGGAACATTGTTTAACACCGAATTGAGTAAAGTAACCTTACCTCGAAGAGAAAGATGTTTCCCTCGCCAACCACTCAAGCTCTTCTTCAACTTTGCAATCATCATAGACCAAAAAAGTCTACGTCTATGATTACCTCCAATTGGAATACCGAGAAAAGTAAAAGGTATCTTTTCCAAATTACAAGCCAGAAAAGAAGACGCCGATTCCAAAATAAAATCCTCCACATGCACACCATACAACTTGCTTTTCTTCAAATTAATACACAACCCCGACACCAATTCAAAACCCCTCAATAAAGTTTTAATACACCATAAGTTTTCCTTAGATCCATCACACACTAAAACCGTATCATCTGCAAATTGGAGCATCTCAAAATGAATATCCTCCGAAACCGCAAAACCTTTGAACAATCCCAACAAAACCGCTTTCCTCATCATACCCGCAAGACCTTCTCCCACCAAAAGAAAAAGAAAAGGAGAAAGAGGGTCTCCTTGACGCAACCCTCTAGATGTTTTAAATTCCAAAGTTGGGCTACCATTAACTAAAATTGATACCGAACTAGAAAAAACCGTACCTTCCATCCACTTCATCCATAACTCACCAAAACCCATCTTTCTAAGCATAAATTTAAGAAAACCCCATGAAACACAATCATAGGCTTTCTCAAAATCAACCTTCAACACCATACATTTCCTACGCTTCCTTTTCGCAAAGTCTAATATCTCATTAAGCACCACCACCCCATCAAATAATTGTCTCCCTTCAATGAAAGCCGTTTGAAAAGGCGACACAAGTTTACCAATCACCAATCTCAACCTCGCCGCAAGAATTTTTGATATTAACCGATATAAGCAACCCACTAAACAAATAGGACGATACTAATCAATGCTTATCGGACAATCAACATTAGGAATAAGAGCAAGAAATGATGCCGTCGCGGATCGGGGAAGAACACCACGCACATAGAACTCTTGAACGAAATTCACCACGTCATCCTTCACAAAATTCCAACACTTTTTCAAAAAACCAAGCGGAAAACCGTCCGGACCCGGACTCTTATCACAATCACTTAACCACACAATCTCTTTAATTTCATCCACTTGGAATGGAGCTTCCAACAAATCTCTATCTTCCATACTAAGAACATTAAAATTAAGCCCATCCAAGGTCGGCCTATTCTCCATCGGTTCCGTAAAACGGCTTTTAAAATGATTAAATATCTCACTTTTAATATCCTTCACACCTTCCAACCGACCTCTTGAAGTAATCAAAGAAACAATATTATTCCTCCTAAATCTCCCTTTCATAACGGAGTGAAAGAATTTGGAATTAGTATCCCCAAGCCGAATCCAATTACACCTAGCTTTTTGACGCAAAAAGTTATCTTGTAAAAGCACAGTATCCCACACCTCTTTCGAAGCCACCTCTCTATTTCTCCTCAACGAATCAACCAAACCATCCTCCGCTAAATCCGCTACCACCAAATCCAACGAATTAAGCTCACCCACCGCTTTATCCACATTCAAATCAAGCATCCCGAAGACTTCTTTATTCCAACTCTTCAATTTTAATTTCACCGCCAACAATTTTTCTTTCAAAATATAGCTCGCCTTCCCTCCCCTAAAAGTATTCTTCCAAACATCCCTCACCAAAGGAATGAAATCATCATGCTCACACCACCCTTTAAAAAACTTAAAAGGTTTCGGACCCCAATCCACAATATTGCAATTTAACCAAATAGGACAATGGTCTGAAATAGACCTATCCCCCACCACAATCCCTCCCACACCCCACAAGTCAAATAATTTCTCAGAAATGAGAAATCTATCCAACCTACTACAAGCACTCCCATCCAAGTTGTACCAGGTAAACCTCTTATTAATCAAAGGAACATCCACAAGATTCATCGAACTAATAAAATCCTCAAAGTCCTCCGCCTCTTTTAGATTAAAATTATTCGATATACCCTTCCTCTCCACTTTAACCCGAACAGTATTAAAATCACCACCAACACACCACAACCCATCTGGAAATTTTGATTTAAACTCTACAAGCCTCCCCCAAAAAGCCTTCTTCTTCTCAATAAAACAAGAAGAATACACATTCACCAAGAAAAGATTGAGACCGGACCACAACACATGAATTCCAAGAAATCCTTCCCCAACAAAACTAGAAACTAGATCAAAAGACTTTTTCTTCCACAATGTTAAAATACCTCCAGATCTACCCACTGCCCATTTAGAACTCCAATCCGCAATAGAATCATTCCAAAAAGAGTCCACAGGAAAATTATCAATAGCATGAATCTTGGTTTCTTGAATAAAACACACATCTGCCTTTGAATCTCCAACTAATTTTCTCAAAGAATGCAATTTAGCATTGCATCCACACCCACAAATATTATACGACGCAATAATCATTTTAATTGATTTGATTTTGCATCCACCGAAGAAACCACACATTTATCAGCTAACTCCCTCATTTTAATAGCTTTAATTTGTAGCCTTTCAGACCCTCCTCCCGACAGCCCCAAACATTTTGCTCTATTCCAAATCATACGCGCCACTCCACTATTAACCTCATCCTCATCTACCTGTTTCACACTATCACTTCCCTCTACTAATTCATAAGAAGAAAGGAACTGACCATCCCCCTCAATATTACCGCGAGCAGATATAATTCTATTCAACTTAAGATTAGAAAAAGGGAACTCAGAAATAGTCTCTGACCTGTCACTATTGCTGCCTCTGTTTCCACTTCTCAGCCCTGAAAAAGCATTATCAAACCTACTATCCTTCGAATTCCCCAACCTCTGCCCACCAACCAAAAATTTCAATCCCATAACCGTCCCAGACAGTGTCGCCTCACTGTCCAACGCATGACCGCCAGACCGTGCCAAATCCGCACACTGAACCGCTTCCTCATAGCTCCCCGAAGCAAACCTCCCACCTGCTACCACATCAACCGAATACGAAACAGACTCGCCCTTCTCAAAATCTGCCGTATCACCCACCGACCCGTCAGCTCCAACCAACAGCCTACTTCTTCCTTTAGACACCCGCACACAAGAGCCAGCAGTCTCCGAAGAACACGAAACAATTTGCTCAGTTTCTTTAACAATCGCATCCGAATTATCCTTCCAACAGAACCCACGACTACTACAATTCACCGCCCCCGTATCCAACGACTTCCCTCCAACCTGTGAGACCAGTTGAACAGAATTCACAGCAGAATTCATAGCAGACCCTGTTCGTATTCCATCACTATCACTTATCTTCGCAACCGCATCCAACGAATACCCTCCATCCTGTGACACAGTCCGTATTTACCCTCGAAATTCACCAGCAAACGCAACAGGCGCTGCTTGAATAGCAGCAGGTCTGTGTCCAAGAGACTATTCAAAATTTTCACGCAGAATCAAGTCGTCTTCCTCGAACACATGATGAGTCTCTAAACCCACAGCACCTAATTCATCATCATCCTCCGACAACTCCTCATTCGAAGAATTAATTGCAAAATTATCGACAGCTTCACTAAAAACCCTTCCCACCTCTTCCACCACACTAATGTCAAAAACCAAACCATTAATCTTTACTTGATACAGATCATTAACCCACCTTCTGCTTCTAGTTCTAACCAGCAATCTCGCCGAATCCATCACCTTCCGCGAAGCTGTATTGCAATCAGCCCGCACAAACGAGCCAAACAAGCCCGCAAAGACACCAAAGAAATCATCCGTCCAAACATGACACGGAATACCTATACAGCGAACCCACATCAATCGTTCTTCATCCACATGCCCAGGTTTCCATCTAGCAATTGACGTAAACCATTTGCTCCACCAATTATGCCCTTCGTCAACAAAAACCTCTACCGCACCCTCCTCCACATCTTCGAAGATACACAGATTAGGCCCTAAGGGCTTGATGGAAAAATCAAAATAACCTTCAGCCTGAAAAATTTTCTGCATCGAAAAAGCCATCCCCGGCGTTCGGACCAATCCAACATACGCCTTTAGAATATTTGGGTTATCCCTGGCCAAATCAGTATTGAATTCCAGAGCTACCGCCAGATTACTAACAGAATCCTTCACAGTATCAGATTGCAACACTCCCTTAGTGGCATCAATCATCTTCACAGCATCAAGTTTCTTCACCAACTTAGTACCATCAGCCACCTCAAAACAGCCTGCCTGTCCATCCTCCTTCACCTTCCCAGAACCTCCTACCAACACCTTAGAACCCACTTCACAATTCCTCACCACCGCAGCCATTATCACTTCCTTGTTCCCACCTGTCACCACTTTGGCGAAAGAATCAGCAAATCGCGAAGAAGAACCATTCCGCTGTTCACCTCCCCCAACACGCGACTTCTCCTCCCAACCAAACCTTCTACCTCGATTCTGATTACGATTAGAACCAGTTGAATTCGAGTTCCTGGAAAACCTAGGTATATTGACCTGCAGTTTGACATTCTCAACAAAGATGTTATCCAACTTGCACGTCAGCCTTGTTGAATCAACTACATTAAAGAACCTCACGAAACCATAACGTTTCCCTCGAACATCTTTCTTCATCGGAATAACCACTTCGTCGACCTCGCCGAACCTGGAGAAGACTTCATGAAGATCTCTAGCATTGAATGAATCAGGAATTGAAGAAAAGAAGAAAGAAGTGATTTCTCCCCTCCTCCCAAAACCCTTCTTCACAATATCCCAGCGTTTGGATTTGAATCCGCCCTTACCTCGAATTACCGGAATCCAATCTCCCTCTTTCACAATCTCCCCAGTAGCATCACCGGGATTAGAAATCCCCAAATTTTTCTTTCCCAACCCTAATTTTTGAGTTTCTCTCTCCTCCCTCTCTCTCCATCTTTTTAATTTTGATGTAGGGTAATGTAGTCGTTATATGCTTAGAAGCTGTTTGTTTACACTTTAGGTGAAGTAATCATAGATAGATAACATGTATGATGCATTTAATCACTTTTATTACTATAAAGCAGCAGCATGGTGGGGTCGGAGGAATCGACATCCAGCATTCGTTAATGAGTCATGAAAACGGTGATATTTTTTGTTAGCTTGTTGTGAGAACATGCTGCTTCCATATTGCTCTTGCTAAACATGCGGCATTTGTATTTATGAGTCACCTACATTTGTCACCGATGTTTTCATAATTGGATGTCCTCCTCCACATTCTCTAATATTATTTTTTTCCTGCCGTCTCACCAAATACAACTTCTTTTGCGGTGCAATCAAAGTATGTAGAATTACTTTATCTTTTCTGATATTATTGTGTCATTTGTTCTAAGTTTATTTTTCACTATTTTTTTATATTTTATATTATAAGTGTTATTCAAGACTCACTAAATTTTATCATATATATATATATATATATATATATATATATATATATATATATATATATATATATATATAGTCTTCTCACATATTCATCATCTTTATTTATGTTATATTTATTTTATTTCCGTGTTAATTTTTAACTGCTTAACATTTTGTCTTGTATAATTTCGCATGTATTATCGCAGTTCGATAAAGTTCATGAAACTCTTCTTTATTTCAGTCATCTAATTTAAATTTTATAGTTTGCATTCTTTTTTATTTCTCTATCATTTTACATTGCAAATCTAACATTCTTAAATCACGTTATTTGTGGAATAATATGATCTTCACCTTTCATATCTAAATTAAAAATATTTATTCTATTGTTCAACTTACATTTTATATATTCGATCTTACTTCTGCTTAAGTGAAAATTATATATTTTAAAAACTCATTTCTAAATCTTCAATATCTCATTTAAGTTCTTATTCGACTCTTTAAATATGACTATATTTTATTAAAAATATATATTACAATATTGTTTTTAAATGTGTTTCTTAAATACAACTAAAAATAATATAACTTTGTCATAACTTTAAGTAAAGACCTTTAGTATGTTAGATAAGCAATTATATAAAAATACCCATGAAAATATATCTAATTCAACTGTAATTAATTAATTTATATATATATATATATATATATATATATATATATATATATATATATATATATATATATATATATATATATATATATATATATATATATATATATATATATATATATATATATAAGGGATAATATATTTACGATATCAATTTCTTTTACATCGTTAATCAATGACGACTATATATCATGTTAAGTTGGATTGAAAATTTTAAATTACTTATATGATCTAGAAATATAATAAATTTTTTATTAGATGATAATGTAAATTTCTTTTTACACCAACATCATCATATATATATATATATATATATATATATATATATATATATATATATATATATATATAATATATATATATATATATATATATATATATATATATATATATATATATATATATATATAATGTACAGTTGAAAATAAATTGCAACAATTTAGATAAAAATGAAGGAAAGTAAATAGACAAATGAGTACATGAAAAAGTATACAGTTGTTTTTGTATTGTAGTTAAATTAAATTAAATTATTATTGTTGGAGGTATATGCTTGAGAGAAACAGAAAGATAACATTTAAATACGTGGAAGCCTAATCCATCTGTATGTATTTCTTGTAATATTATATTACAATTTGTATTGAAGCTGGCCAACGAGGCAATGAGAGTGATTAAATTTATAGTGAAAATTTATAGTGCAAGAATAAAAAACTCCATTGAAGAAGAAATTTTATTGATTGAATGAAGAAGTACACAAAATCTACAAAGTGATGAATGTATCCTTACTATTTATATCAGTTATAATTGGTTAGAATTGGATAATAAACTTCTAACAACCTAATTGAAGGTGGTTAAGTAAAACAATTAGCTACTACTGATAGTTTCAACTATAGCTGAGATAACTTGACTAGCAAGTTATCTCAATATTCTTCACTATCTTTTTACATTTAACATTCCCCTCAAGTTAGAATATATGTCAATCATTCCAAACTTGTTTTGTAGATTGAGAAAGGGATCTATGTGAAAGGATTTTATCATAATGTCAATTACTTGTTCCTTTGATGCGACTGGAAGCAAATGGATTGTCCCATCTTGAACTTTATCTCTAACTACATGGAAATCAATCTCTATGTGCTTGGTTCTCTCATGAAAGATAGAATTTGCTTCTATATGAAGAGTTGGTTTGTTGTCACAGTAGATCACTGTAGCGGTAAATTCATGATCATTAAGCTATGGATAAACTTAACGTCAATAAAATCAGAGTCACCACCGCACTTTTATTATTTCCAAAGGAAAAGGGAAAAGTACGAACAAAACCCAAAGATAAGAAGTTTTCAAATCAAAACTAATAAAATGCCAGAGATTACAGGTAAGGGGGTTGGTTACACATAGGGAATGTGTTAGCACCCAAAGTGTCATAGGTACTCCTACGGAGCCCTTTTTTGTGTGTGCATGTGTTTTAGTATGAAATGATGTTTGAAATAAATAGAGTGAGGGGATGAGAAAAGAATTCATTAATTATATTTTTGTGTTTGACAAGACCTTTGGACTTATGCCTACGTACCAACATAAAAATGAGTGATCAAAACCTCGTCGTTTGTGGTATCAATTTCAAAATGAGTGAGTTTTTTTTAACAAAAAATTAAATTTAAAAGAGGCACAAAATGGCTAAAAGAGTTTGAATGAGTGTTAGTTCTTTTTGTCATTTGAAAATTTAAGTCAATATGATTAAATTCATTTACAAGTTTGATTTAAGAAAAGAGTTTAAAATGCAATGACATAAGGCCAAAGTTTCTAATTTGCAATAAAGTCTAAGTTTAAAAATCAAAAGCAAAGAAGGTTTTGAAAGGGGGGAGAGATTTGAAATTTAAGAAGTGGGAGCAGATGAAGAGACTAATCCTAAACAAAAATTTAAAAGCTAAAAGTTGAAAATATATGATCAATGGGATGCAATCCAATACACAAGAATGTCATATAGAAACTCACTTTTCCTTTGGACTTTAAAATCAATCAATATCAATAAGCAAGCAAGATGAAGAGCAAGGTATCAAATAAAGATAACCACATTCAAGCCATCAACTTCATAGTGTTCTTCATAATCTTCCCCATGTATCAGATGACATACTCCTTGAATGACTCAGAATAAGGCATTAGGCACAGGTTCAAAGTAACATTTGCATCAAGACCATGTAGCAAATGAACTCCAAAGGATCTTAATACTTGCATCAGATGAAACCTCACATCACAATGACTTGGTTTCAGAAATGTTAGTATTGGCCAAGTCCTTTTGCATAAGGAATGTTGCCTAATTCTAAGTCCAAAGCTCAAATCAAACCCAACAGTCCACACAAATAATTTTTAGGGGTTTTTGTTGTTTATTAAGTATTTTAAGATCCTAAGACCACAAACACAAACAAGTATATACAATCACAATATATGGCTCAAATGAGTAAAGTGAAAATGACATAAACATAAACAAGTTAAATGAGATGTATAATGACAAATGGTAAATGACTTGAATTTAAAGTGCATAAAGTAAATGACTTAATATTAAAAAGTTAGTCAAATGTTAGTTGATTAGAAGTTAGTAGAGTTTTTCTTTTCAATTGTTTAAGTCATTCTTTGGAGAACACTTAACCCTCTATTCACAAGCATGGATCCTTGAACCAAGTCATCTTTCAAAGGAAGTAAAAAAGGCCAAGTTTCCACACAATACCATGAAAGGGGGAAGACTTACAATCTCACTTACTAGAATGATATTCCTTTTGTGTCAAAATTTATAGCTATGTTAAGCAATCGTAATTGGAATTATGTAGAAGTCACAACTATCTGAGGTCGGGCAATAATTTTTTTGGTGTTAATGCATGTTAGAGATATGGTATACTGAACCATACTCCTAAACATACCACACGCAAAAAGAAAATGATCCAAGGGTAAACCTAATCTCATCCATACTTGTATTGGTTCATGAACCAATTAGCCTTAGGATATTGAGATATCATTGGCCAAGGAGAGGAATGAGATAGAAAGGGATTTAAGATGAAGGGGGATGGGAGATGAGACAAATATAAATTGTTCATGGGAGGAATTTTATCAAATTAAAATCATTCATTTATTTTGGGAGATGAAATGTATATTTCATCAATCCCCTAAATCCAATGATTTTAATCCAACAAAAGTCAAATCATCCTTGACCAAGGCCAAAACACATAGGCAAACTTCACAAGTCAATAAAAATGGCTCAACACAATTTATTCACAATTAAACAAATTTAAAATCAATTTAAAATGCATTAAATTAAATTATGTTTTATCAAAAACCTACAACTTCTTCAAAATACCAAATAAATGGCCACGAGATTTATCATAGGTCAAACAAGGTCAAAGGACCTTGGAGAAAAAATTTCACTATTTTTTGAAAGTCAGAAGATTTTTAAACAATTAAAAATATGCACAAAAACAATTAAATCATAAAAAATATCAATATTGATCCAAAAGATAATTTTAATTCAGAAAATGAAAGAGGAAAATATTTGATTTTTTTTTGTGAAAGTCCCATATTTTTTGGATCAATAATGAAATTAATATGAATTAATGAAAATAAACCAATTAAATGAAAATTCAAAAATTCAAAAATATGTGGACCATCTGATCTCCCTCATTAATTGAGGTGGCAGATCAAATGGTCCAAAGCGCGCGTTCTATGTGTTCCTTAGTCAAACGAGATGCACGTGTGGTAATCAGACCAATGCACAACATTAAAACAATTTGAATGGATCCTATGGTTGAGATGCTTCCAACACATCGTCGGAGCCAGAGCTCCGGTCTTCTTCTCCGGTGGACCTCACCGGACTGGTCCACCTTCAACCATCACCAAAATGGAAAAGTAAGACATGGATTTAAAGTAAAAATGCTCATGAGCTCGAATCTGACCTCAATTTTTCCTAACTCCAAGTATATGAGAAGATACAAGGAGTTGAATTTTGAGGATCATGAACTGAGTTGCTTCGATTTGACCTCAAAGCAACTCAATCTTGTTGCCTACATTGGTAGAACTTCAGACAACCAAAAATCAACAAGAATAGTGGAGAACTGAGAGAGAATCGAAGAGGAGAAGTTTCTGAAAAATCACCTTCAAGTTGATCCAATTTCAATTGATCTTGATCTGGATTTGATTGCTTTCTCCTCCTCTTGCTTGCAGAAACCAAATGGAATAAAAATGGAAGTGAATTTCTTGAGTTTGAACTTCCAAACAGATGGTGAATTTCAAGCTCGATTTCAAGAGAAATCACAGAAAATTCTATGGCAGTGAGGGTTTGCAATGGTCTAGCCAAGCTTGGGCAAGGTGTTGATGATGACTGCCTTAGGCTTGTTTAAATAGGCAATGTGTTTGATATTTGCACCACTTGAAAATTGGACAAAATTAGCAACTCCCTTGTATGGGTGCATGGGAAATCATTTGGGCCTCAAGAGTGATGCAATCCAATTCCAAATCGTGTACAAAGTCTGATGAAACCATCACGTGCAAGCATGCAAATGGAAATGATCATGTGACGTTCAATCTTGCCAAAACAATTCCCATAACGAAGCCATGCGCGGGTCCCTCAAATTTAGTACAAATGAGATGATATTGGATGTTTTGGAAAGGTGAGATCAAGGGGAACAACTTTCATATTGAATACTTTTTTATTTGAAGATTGGATCATGATCAATTTTGAGGTGGACGTTTGGGAAATCAAACATATTAGAAAAATTTCTAAGTCCCAAGTCAAATGTTCACTTCTTCCACCTTGAATAACTTTTTCTATGGACTTCAAATGAGAAACGCTTCTTCATCAAAGTTGTATCTTTTTCAAATATCTTCAATTTGGTCACGAATTTGACCTCATCTGGATTTGGCATGAAGGAGTTATGCATTTTAGAAGTTGAGGAAAATCACTTATTCAATGGTATTGGTCCAAAATGACCTATACTGTTTCCTTTTAGCATATGCATTTTAAAGTTGAATTTACACTTTATCCAAACATCAAAGTTGAATTATACATTTTTAATTTGATCATGAAATTTGAATGGATTTCATATCATAAAAATTGAGAAAGTTATGGTCTTGGGAAGTTGACCTCCAAACTAGGGGTTAGACAAAATGACTTATAATCTTTCACCATAAAAATGACTTTCCAAGCAAAATTAGATCTTGACCTAAACATGAAAGTTGTTTGGAATGTCATTTAGAGTAACTTTTCTCTTAGAATAATTTTAGTATGACAAAAATAGTAGGAGATAGGGTCTAGGGAACCCTAGTTTTGATTAGTTGACGTTCTGTGGTCAACCACCATGAACCAACTTGCTAGATTGACATTCTCTTGACTTTTGGGACTCATGGAGGATCATATATTCATAATATGACGTAAGGTTAAGTATGTAACACCCCTTTTTCTACCCCAAATTATTTAGCACATAATCAGAGTAAATAAACACGCATATAAGAAAAGGGCGTCACATCGACGTTTTCGAAACTTAAAACTTTTCAAAAACCAACAATACACCTGGCCAATTAAAGTAACACATTCCAATCATCATGAATATTCAAACATATGCATTCGCAGCGGAAAATAAAGAATACTCATGTATTTCATAAGATGATCCATGTCCCATACCATGATCAAATAAAATAAAACAATTAATGACATAAAGCATATCCAAATAAGATACGAGTTCAATACCACTAATCTACCCGGTGTTACATGACCAGAGCATTGACTCATTACCAAATTCAAACTAAATACGGAAACTCTCCAGCTTATCTTGAGCGAGCTACCGTCCACCTACTCCAGCAATACTACTCAGTAATATCTGCACGATACCCATGTAAAGGTAACATTCAAACAGAAAGGGTGAGAATTCCAAATCATTAAGAAATAGCATAATAAGGCACAATGAATTAAAACACAATTTAAGAATTCATCACACTTGGTATAATCACGTCAATAATATTAAACGACAATCATCTCACATATCACACCCACATCAATACATGCATTCAATGATCACATAACTATAAACGACTCAATGCAAGACAATGTGACTCCATGCAAGACAATGTGACTCCATGCATGTGGTACCGTAATGTGAACTCGAAGTTTCACCGCTTTCCGATTTAATATCTAGAATCCAAGCCACGCTTCAGATCCGGACAAGACCAAAGCCTACGTCTGTTTCCAATGAAGGATCACCGCTTAAACTACGCCTGATTCCAATTCAAGAATCAACATCTGCTCATGTGAACCCACAGTTTCACTACTTCCACAAGGAAGTCAACTACGCCTGATTCCAATTCAAGAATCAACGTCTGCTCATGTTGCCGCACCCCAAAATTTGACTTTGGCTTTGTTGACCACATCTTGATTAATCTCGTTGTCTCGTATTCATCTCAATTTCTTAAACTTCGCGTGACAACTGGTTTGATTAGGTTTTGTGTGTTTTCGTTGCTTACCGCGTTGTATTTCGTTGTTTTAGCAAAACCTGGCCGATATCATTGCCTCGTATTTATCTCGCTTATCTCTTTTGTGCGTGGCATCGCTTCGATTAGGTTTTGTGCGTTTTTTTTAATTGTTTGTTTGTCGGTATTTTGACTGTATTTCGAATATATTAGAGTTTTCGTATTGTCCGATTATTTGTGATTGTGTTTGTCAACGTTTTCGTGATGTCGTGTTGATTTTATTATTGCCTAGGGTTGTTTATTTAATTACGTGTTGTGCCGTGTGATTTAATCGAGTCTGTTTGAGTCGTGTTGTTGATTTTACTGGTTTACCGGTTTATTGGTTTATTGGTTTTATCAATTTGTCTATTTTGCTGTGCAAATTGTCATCGTTTTTATCGCGTTCGTGTCGCTTGATTTTATCGTATTTTAATCGTGTACCGTTTAATAATATTTGTGCTTAATATTAATTGTGTTTAGTTGTTAATTAGTTTATTTAATTAGGATTAATATTATATTAGTTTATTATTATTATTATATAATATATAAATATATATTATTAACTTATGTTAGATATTTTTTTAGGTTTCTTATTGTTTAAGTAATCTAAATATATATTATTAATTTATGTTAGATATTTTTTAGGTTTCTTATTGTTTAAGTAATCTAAATATATATTATTAATTTATGTTAGATATTTTTTAGGTTTCTTATTGTTTAAGTAATCTAAATATATATTATTAATTTATGTTAGATATTTTTTGAGGTTTCTTATTGTTTAAGTAATATAAATATATATATATATATATATAAATGTGGTTAGTAAGAAAAAGGGAGGAAGAGGTGGATCAGTAAGGAAAAAACGTGTGGTGAGAGAAACAGAGAATTGAAAAGAAATATTTTTCCAAAAGCGTTACCGTATTTCACTTGTTCTTCATTTTCGGTAACCCAAAATCGTCCCGATTATTCACCGAAACACAAAACCGATTTCATATCTTTGAAGTTCGTTGAGTCCAGGTCACAAATATCCAAGGTTCATTTCATTCCGGCGTCGTTTCACCGATCAAAAGCGACGTTGAAGTCAGGTACTCATGAAGGCAGCCAGCACTGCGTCGGTGACGGTTTCCAGCTTTCGGTCGATCATTTGGACGATCAAAAGTTCATCCTCTTCACACAAGGTAATATTCTTCACTTATCTCTGAAATCGGCAAAGTTCCGGCTTGCCGACATGTGTTTTAATATATTATTTATCTAAATATATATATATATATATATATATATATATATATATATATATTACTTTTGTCTATTATATATTATTTGTCTAAATGTACATATATATTATTTTTGTCTACTATATATTTATTGTCTAAAATATATATATATATATATATATATATATATATATATATATATATATATATATATATATATATATATATATTACTTTTGTTTACTAAATATTGTTTATCTTTTATTATTATTTTGCATATATGTTTTATTTAAATGTTAGTTAAATTAATTATTTGTTTAAATGTTTATTTTAATTAAATGTTTATTTATATCAAATATTTATTTTGTCTAAAGTAAATGTTTATATTGTTTCTTATATTTGTTTATGTTGTTACTAACCGTTTCGTTTCAGTTTCAGCTCGATTAACTCCACTAACTATTCGTAATACTAACTATTCATAGCTAACTATGTTGTAATAATTTACTTTCTTGCATTTTTTATGTTCTGTATTGTGTGTTTAATCGTATTGTTCACGTTTTATGTTAAAAAATCGAAAAATCCAAAAAAGAGAAACCCGATGCGATTCCAACGGTCGCCGTTTAAGAAACCCTTTTCACACACTCACAGGCTTACTCTTGGGCTTCCTTATAATGAACCCATTTATTTATTGTTTCAGGGTTTAGGCTCATTCAAAACTTTTGCCAGCTTTGGCTTTTCAGTTTAAAAACATTTTCAAAAGGACGTGTCAGTCTCGAAGCCTCCCGCCTAGGTCGAGCAAGAGATGGCAAGACACGCCAATCTAAAATCAACAAAACAGACTTTCCCCTTTTCTTTTGGGAGAACTACGTGGATTCTGATTTCTCCATTGCACCTTGAAGATACGTAGGCATGAAGTCTACGACTTTATCGAGTCCAAAAGCAATAAAATCAAGTTCTTTTCTCATCTCCCAAATCAAACGATCAAAGCGAAAAAAGCAAAGCATTCACATAAACATAAGCAAAAAGGTTCCTGTGGAGTACCACAGATGTAGAGGGTGCTAATACCTTCCCTTTGCATAACCAACCCCCGAACCCGTAACTCTAAAGGGATTTATCGTTATTTTTCCCTTCCTCTTTTTTGGATAAAATAAAAGACGGTGGCGACTCTTGCATTTAAAATATTTTTCAAACGGGTTAAGTTCAATCAATACTTAATCTCGTGAAAAATCCCGCCGCGACAGAATGGCGACTCTGCTGGGGATTTACATGATTAAACTTATTTGAGGGTTTAGCCTATCTTTGCTTATTTATATGTTTGCTTTGTGAATATTTGCTAAATTGTATTGTTTGTAATGTTTGTTATTTTGGGTTTTGGGGGATACTTGTGATAAATCCTATACCCGGATTTGGGGCACATTTGAGATAGGATGGATGATAATTCAGGTTGACTTGATAGGAGACAATCCTTACCGAGTTGACTTGAGCCTTTGTCCGCTTGGTGGAGGCCTCTTTGAGGGTAATAGTGCTAAACAAGTCATTTGTGAGGCATTGTTGCTTTCGACGGGCCCGTGAAGCCAAGGACCTTAGTTTACCTTTACCCCATCTTGGCCTTACTTAGGATGTGATGCGGTGACCACTTCGGACCAAAAGTCTGGTTTGGTTGATACGCGATATCACACTCAAGCGAGATTCTTTTGAGAATAATATTGGAAAGCGAGTAGTTGCTTAACCCGGTATTATCCGAAGAAGGATCCATAACCTTGGGAACTTTTAGAACCCGTTTGGCAGGTGAACCTTAGAACTTATCTTGGGGATTTGTCCTAAACTCCATGCTGGTGATGAACTTTGAGCCTTGTATTGTTTGACCATGTTTGTGTTTGTTGCATTCATGCATGACATGCATTCATTCCCATCATTTCAACCTTTGTCCAAGGAACTTAAAGTGAGGATTGCAAATATTGCAGGAAACATGGATTTTGGACGGAGAAGTGTGAAAAAGTACAATCTCATCAATCCAAAGATAGATGAACTAAAGAAACTGGTTTCTTCGATCGCAGATCCTATTGGTTTCAGAGACAGATATGGGGCACTTATATCTTTATTGACACTTAGGATGGAAGAAGGGTTATTGCAGACATTAGTACAGTTCTATGATCCAGTCTATCACTGTTTCACATTCTCAGACTATCAACTCATGTCTACATTGGAAGAGTATGCCCAATTGCTTCACATCCCAGTTGCTGATACAGTACCTTTCTCTGGTTCAGAAAAGTTACCCGAGCACAGTTCTCTTGCAAAAGTGTTGTACATGAAGAAGTCAGAATTCAAGAATAACTTCACCACCAAAGGAGGACTTCCAGGTTTCACTGCCAAGTTCTTAATGGGGAAGGTTTCTTATTTTGCCAGTCAAGGTTGTGATATTATTGTGGAGCATCTGTTCGCCTTGTTGATCTACGGTTTGTTACTATTTCCTAATATTGAAGGTTTTGTGGATTCATATGCTATAGGCATCTTCCTAAGTGGTAATCCTGTTCCAACTTTGCTCGGAGACACCTATCATTCCATCCATTACCGTACTTTGAAAGGAGGAGGAACCATAGTCTGCTGTATACCGTTACTCTACAAATGGTTTGTCTCTCATCTTCCTAAGTCAGCTACTTTTTGGGATCGCAAGTCAGGACTTCAGTGGTCACAGAGGATTATGTCTCTTACCCAGTCAGATATTGCATGGTATAGTAGAGTTTTAGACGATGTGAAGATCATTGATAGTTGCGGGGAGTTCCCCAATGTGCCCCTCATGGGCACAAAGGGAATCATTTCTTATAATCCAGTACTTGCTAGGAGACAACTCGGTTACCCTATGAAGGACAAGCCTCCTAACATTCTTTTAGAAGGTATTTTCTTGAGGGATAACGAGGAGGACCCTACTATGAAAGAGAGAGTAGTAAGAGCTTGGCATCATGTTTGTCGCAAAGGGAGACTTGAATTGGGTAAGAAAGATTGTACCTCCTATGAGCCGTACCTCCAGTGGATCAGAGCCAGAGCTATACAGTTGAAAATGCCATACCCACATCATGATCCTATCAAACCCGCTCCATTAAAGACCCCCTACCTTCCGCTAGATGACAAAGAAGAACTCCAAGCCACCTTGGAGAGGGTCAAGAAAGAGAGAGACGCTTGGAAGGATAAGGCCCAGGTGCTCGAAATGGAAAATGAAGAACTTCAGAGACAGTTAAAGGAGCAGAGTGGAGAAGATCGTGCAGGTAAACGTCCAAGGGTGCAAGAGGATTTATTTTCCTCAGGCACAACAGATTACTCCCAGATTCCACAGTCCTCAGGTGCATGGAAAGGTCTTGTAGACAGTTTGGTGAAGGAGAAAGCTTTTATGCAGAAGGCCTATGAAGAAAGAATTGAGAGACTTGAAGGACAACTCCTACTTGTTTATGCTCGTCCTGATGACACATGTCCTTAAATGGTTTTCTTGGTTGTATTTTGGGTTGATAACTTTGTATATTTTGATAAAAATGCTTAAAATGAAAAATTTTGTTTTGTTATCAAAAATGTTTGCAATTCTATCTTTTCCTTCACTTAGAGTTCCTTGGAAAATCATTCATTTTGCATATCCATGCATCACGTGCATACAGGTTGTCTGTCTTGGTCCAGTCTTCTAACAGTTGCTTCCCGCCAGCAGATCCATTTCAAGCTGACGCATAATTACAACACAAGAGCCAACTACAAAAGAAGAATGGAGATAACAGATAACGAGAACCGAGAATTGAAAGCTCAGGTTGACCGCCTTTCTGCTATGGTCGAGACATTGATAGCAAACCAAGCAGCCCAAGCTGCTCAACTTCAAACAGCACAAGCTCAGGTTGCCGAAGCACAAGATGCACAGATCCAGGCGCAAGCACAGGCAGCAGAGATGCGCAACCAAATGTTAACCGTCCGTCTACAAGCAGAGGAAGCCCAGGCTAGGGCTCAAGTTCATAATTCAGGACAGACTTCGGCACAGAATCAACCTCAAATTCAGAATCAGACAACAGCAGCACCCGTCACTACAGTCATCGCTTCAGAAATCAACGCTGTCCCAGTCACTTCTGTTACCATCACAGCATCCCGTCCTTGGGAAATACCCAGGGTTCTTAATCAAGATAGATATCAACAAGATTTCGTTCCACCAAATGCTCCTGTCTTCACTAATGTGCCTCCCGTTGTTCACTATACTCCTCACCTAGGAGAACCTGTCTATCACGGCCCTACCCCAAGTGAGGATCCTGGTCTCAATGATAGAATGGATGAATTCCAGGATCAGTTTGCGGAATTACAAAAAGAGATAAAAGCTCTTCGAGGGAAAGACAGAATGGCGACTGGAGTAGTTATGAAGAACTGGACCGCAGTTGACATCCCACATTGTGTCCACATATCAAAGTAATTAAGCTTTTCAGTTTTCAAAAATCTTCCGCTTTAGCCCAAAGCGCGAAGCATTAATTTTGTAAAATGGGCACTTTTGTCAAAAACGTATTATCCATGAAAAAGATCTTTTGTGTTCCTATACACTTGTGTCCTTTTATCTTTTCAGCTTTTTCGGAAAATGGTAACACAAAAAACCTTAAAAAGAACACATTTTTGCATGTCATGGTCAGTCCTCTAAAAGCAATTGTTTGTACAGGTTACTTAAACCCGTTGAACACAATGACATCATGCCCTCTCCCAACTTTGAACATTCTGTATTCGAAGCTGAAGAGGAAGAGTGGGATGAGATTCCAGAAGAGGTCGCCCGCCAACTTGAAAATGAAGAAGACACTATTCAGCCATACAAGGAGCCTTTGGAAACAGTCAACTTGGGTTCGGAAGAAAATGTGAAAGAAGTCAAAATTGGAGCATTGTTATCCCCACAGGTCAAGGAGCAATTGATCAGCCTGTTGAAAGAGTATGTAGATGTGTTTGCTTGGTCTTATCAAGATATGCCTGGTCTCGACACTGACATCGTAGAGCACAAGCTACCTTTGAAGCAAGAATATCCACCGGTCAAACAGAAATTAAGAAGAACACATCCAGATATGGCCGTCAAGATTAAGGAAGAAGTTCTGAAGCAAATAGATGCTGGTTTTCTTGCCACTTCAGTGTATCCAGAGTGGATAGCAAATATTGTGCCAGTTCCTAAGAAGGACGGGAAGGTACGAATGTGTGTCGACTATCGTGACTTAAATAGAGCAAGTCCAAAGGATGATTTCCCCCTGCCTCACATTGATATGTTGGTAGACAATACAGCAAAGTTTGACATATTCTCCTTCATGGACGGATTCTCCGGGTATAACCAGATCAAAATGGCTCCCGAAGACATGGAAAAAACTACCTTCATAACACCATGGGGAACATTCTGTTATCAAGTAATGCCGTTTGGGTTGAAGAACGCAGGTGCTACTTACCAGCGAGCCATGACAACGCACTTTCACAACATGATGCACAAAGAGATTGAGGTTTATGTGGATGACATGATCGCGAAGTCTCGTTCAGAAGAAGGTCACTTAGTAGATCTATTGAAGCTGTTTCAACGATTGAGGAAGTTCCGTCTTCGCCTCAATCCGAACAAATGCACATTTGACGTCAGGTCAGGTAAACTCTTGGGCTTCATTGTTAGCCAAAAAGGCATCGAAGTTGATCCAGATAAAGTAAAAGCTATCCAAGAGATGCCCGCACCAAAAACAGAAAGGCAAGTGAGAGGTTTTCTAGGACGATTGAATTACATATCCCAGTTTATTTCTCACATGACTGCCACTTGTGAACCGATCTTCAAATTGCTGAGAAAGAGTCAGAATTGTGTTTGGACAGAGGATTGTCAGAAAGCATTTGACAGTATCAAAGAGTACCTCATGGAGCCTCCTATCTTGTTACCACTTGTTGCTGGAAGACCGTTGGTTATGTATTTGACAGTGCTTGAGAATTCTATGGGCTGTATTCTGGGTCAACAAGACGAAACTGGAAAGAAAGAGCATGCCGTTTACTACTTAAGCAAGAAATTTACTGACTGTGAATCACGATACTCCTTACTCGAGAAGACATGTTGTGCATTGGCTTGGGCTGCTAAGAGATTGAGGCAGTATATGTTAAGTCACACCACTTGGTTGATATCCAAAATGGATCCAATCAAGTACATTTTTGAGAAGCCTGCACTCACTAGTAAGATTGCAAGATGGCAGATGCTGTTATCAGAATACGACATTGAGTATCATACCCAGAAAGCTATCAAGAGCAGTGTGTTGGCTGAGTACCTTGCTCACCAACCCGTTGAAGGTCACGATGATAATGAGGATGAGTTTCCTGATGAAGATGTCATGTTCCTAAAATCCAGAGATTGTAAAGAGCCACTTCCTGAAGAAGGGCCTGAACCAGATTCTCAATGGGGTTTAGTATTTGATGGAGCTTCCAACGTTTATGGACATGGAGTAGGTGCAGTCATTATCACTCCAGGAGGTTATCATATTCCTTTCACGGCAAGAATTTTCTTTGAATGTACAAACAACATTGCTGAATATGAAGCCTGTATCATGGGTCTTGAAGAAGCCATTGACCTCCGCATCAAAAATCTTACTGTTTATGGTGACTCAGCGTTAGTTATCAATCAGATCAAAGGAGAATGGGAAACACGCCACCCTGGCTTGATCCCATACAAAGACTACGCAAGAAGATTGTTGACTTTCTTCACCAAGGTTGAATTGCATCACATTCCTCGGGATGAGAATCATATGGCGGATGCTCTAGCTACGTTGTCTTCAATGTATCAAGTGGGTTTTCCAAACGAAGTACCCAGAATTGTGATCAAGCGACTTGATAGACCAGCACATGTGTTTACAGCTGAGGCCAGTTTTGATGATAAACCATGGTACCACGATATCAAGCATTTCCTTCAGACTCAGGAGTATCCTCTTGGAGCAACAGAAAAAGATAAAAAGACTTTGAGAAGATTGTCAGGCAGTTTCTTCCTTAATCAGAATGTGCTCTATAAGAGGAATTATGACATGGTCTTACTCAGATGTGTTGACAAAAAAGAAGCAGGAATGTTGATGAAAGAAGTTCACGAAGGGTCCTTTGGTACTCATGCAAACGGCCACTCTATGTCAAGAAAGATGTTGAGAGCTGGTTACTACTGGTTGGCCATGGAATCAGATTGCTGCAAATTTGTAAAGAAGTGTCACAAATGTCAGATCTACGCTGATAAGGTTCATGTACCACCAACCTTTTTGAATGTGATTTCTGCTCCCTGGCCATTCTCAATGTGGGGCATTGACATGATCGGTATGATTGAACCCAAAGCTTCCAACGGACACCGTTTCATTCTCGTGGCAATTGATTACTTCACCAAATGGGTGGAAGCAGCTTCGTATGCAAAGGTGACAAAGCAAGTGGTGGTCAGATTCATCAAAAATAATCTCATTTGCCGATACGGCATTCCAAACAAGATCATCACTGACAATGGCTCCAATCTGAACAACAAAATGATGGATGAATTATGTGAAAGTTTCAAGATCGAGCATCACAACTCTTCTTCTTACCGTCCCAAGATGAATGGGGCAGTTGAAGCTACAAATAAGAATATCAAGAAGATCATTCAAAAGATGGTTGTTACCTACAAAGATTGGCATGAAATGCTGCCTTTTGCACTACACGGATATAGAACATCAGTCCGTACTTCAACTGGGGCAACCCCATTTTCACTTGTATACGGTATGGAAGCTGTGTTACCGATAGAGGTTGAAATTCCATCAATGAGGATACTAATGGAAACTCATTTGTCAGAGGCTGAATGGTGTCAAAGCAGATACGACCAGTTGAATTTGATTGAAGAAAAAAGAATGACTGCCTTGTGCCATGGACAGTTATATCAAAAGAGAATGAAGCAGGCATTTGATAGGAAGGTTAAGCCGAGAGAATTCAAAGAGGGTGACCTTGTGCTCAAGAAGCTGATACTATTTCACAATGATTCTAGGGGCAAGTGGACTCCTAACTATGAAGGACCCTATGTTGTCAAGAAAGCCTTCTCATGCGGTGCTTTAATTCTTACAAACATGGATGGTGAAGAGTTTCCACGTCCCGTGAATACAGATGCAGTCAAGAAATACTTCGCCTAAAAAATGAAAAGAACAGCTCGCTAAGTTGAAAACCCGAAAGGGCGGCTTAGGCAAAAATGAGCGTCTCGGTGGACTGAAAACCTGAAAGGGCGGTCCAAGCAGAAATTAGAGACATAAAAAACAAAGAGAATATTATCCCGGTAGATTGAAAACCCGAAAGGGCAATCTAGGCAAAAGTTAGGGATTTCAGGCAAGTAACTGCATAACAGAGATAAGATCATTGAAGTATCAGAATATTTTCAACAGTTCTCCAACTTTCTCAAGGCTGCAATACAGGTCAAAAGTGGAAGAGAGAATGATGTCATTGTAGTTCAACGTACCCTTTTTCCACGAAATTACCATTTTCCAATTTGTAAAGATCTATGGAATCACGCTGTTGGCTGATTACCATCCTTTCAAATCAATTTGAGCCTTTCTATATTTCTTGGCACTCTTAATTTTCATTTCAATTTACGAAAGTTCTTTTACTTTGACAGATATGTTTTGAAACAAAAGTTTTGAATTAAAAATAGTTTTTGAAAAATATAAAGATTATTTATTTTGATTTGTGGACATCAATAAAAGGATTGAGACATGTGGTCCCAGTAATTCTGAAATCATGTGATTCCAACTAGACATGTTCATATTACTATCCTTATATGTATATGATGAAAAAATCTCCACAGGTGTCTTGGCAGTAATATTTCTCCAGCAGAGGTTGTGATTCTGGATATCCCCAGCTATGCTTCCTAGTTTTCCTCAAGAGATCATGCAAGAAATATTTCAAGAAGTTTATTCCCTTCACTTGGGGCATGAAGAATCCCCAGTTTAATTGATCATGAAGACTCCCCGGTTAATTGATCATGAAGACTTTGATCCAGGTTTTAAGTTACAGATTTGGCCTATGGGATTACTACAGGTATTTCCCCAGTAATTTATTAAGGCGGGATCAGCAATGTCCCCAGCAGAGGATGAGAAGGAAGATTTGATTTCCCTGAGCAGGAGTAATACAGAGGTATCCATCCCTCAGCGAGTGAAGAAAGTTGATATTCAGAAACTACAGGGAATCTCCTGTTGTTCTCTGTCCATTCAATAGAAGGATATGTCTCCTCCTCAGTAATGTTTTGTAGTAAAAGAAGAGTGTGTTATGCATTTTAAGCAAATTCAAGAATTGCAGGATTTCTCCTAAATTCTCATTTATATTCAAAGGTCAGACATCACTGTTCCCCGGCAGAGTCTCCTAGAGGAAAGATCTCGTAACCAGATATCAAACACCATAATCCCCTGCAGAGTCTTCAGATACAGAAAGTCTCCATGATAATTAAAGTAAAAAAATCAAGGATGGATTTCCCCTATATTCTTATTCCCTGGAAAGATGCCACCTATCCCCAGCGAACTTTATCCCCAGCGGAGTCTTCCAGAAGAATAATCCCTTCTGCATTATCAGCAAATTCAAGAATTGCAGGACTTCTCTTACAATATCATCTTATTTCCAGAGGATAACACCTTGTATCCCCAGCGGAGTCCTCAGAAAGGTCCAATCCTCATATACCTCACAAATTCAAGAACCACAGGGAATCTCCTGCATTTTTGAAGTAGAAGGCATCTCCATTCTTCTACGGAATCCTCGACAGAGACAGACTTTTAAAGAAACCTGGATATGGTGCTCTTGTACCAATTCCCCAGCAAGTCTTTGTACTACTCCCCAGCGAGTCTCAGTGCAAATCTCCAGCAAGTCCTTATGCAGCTGTTAACATTTTTAGTTATTCCTAGTTTTGTCTGTCCATCATGCATTCATTACTAAATATTCATGCATATCTATGACATATCATGCTTGCATTCATATGCACCTTGTTTCTTGTTTATATTGTGGGTTGAGTCAATCTCTCCATATAGAGTATCCTCATAAGCAGCAAAATACCTTTTATTGGTCATGTTCCCCACAGAGATCTATGCCTCGTGGAAGATGGTTGTTTCAGTTGTAAATCCTGATGAGTTCATTCCTCTTCAGTTGAAGTCTTGTTTGACCGTTTCATTCTAGTTCTATCCTAGTTTGAACCTCGTGTCTCCAGATAAAGCTCAGAAATTGCCAGTAAAAGAAGGCAACAATATAGTCTTTGTGACTCTCATTCAGTAAAACAGACATGACCGATATTGTGTCCAAGTCCTTTATGCCTTCATCTTTGAGTTGGTACCCGTTACAAACTTGAGTTACCTACATCCATGAGTGGTAACCTTTGTTATCCCTCGGATAAATTAATTACTATCTCCATCTATGAGTTGATAACATCCTCACAGAAAGTTCCATGGTTCTACCTGCAACTTTGAGCTGGTAGCGTGCTTTCGTCTTTGAGTTTAGCACAAATTCCTTTTGATTCCACCTTCGTCTTTGAGTTGGTGAAGTACCTGCAACTTTGAGCTGGTAATATGCATTCATCTTTGAGTTCACACATTTTCCTGTGATTCCATCTTCGTCTTTGAGTTGATGGAGTACCTTCATCTATGAGTAGGGTATGTTTGATCCTTGTTGAACTGATAGTGTGCTTTCATCTTTGAGTCTGCACAGATAACTTCTGATTCCATCTTCGTCTTTGAGTTGATGGAGTACCTTCATCTATGAGTTAGGTACATTTTGTCCTTCCACCGTCATCTTTGAGTCGGTAATGATAAACATCTCCAGGAAAATATGTTCTAAATTCTTTTAAACACCTTTGTCAATGAATCGGTGGTTGCCTTCAACTTTGAGTCGGCATTTCTCTGTCTACCTCATCAATGAGTTGGTAGTGTGCATTCAACTGTAAGTCTGCACAATGATCCTTAGATCTGATTCTTCATCTACACCATCATCAATGAGTTGGAATTTGATTTCCCTAGCAGTGTTATTATCAATCTTTTGAAGCTTGCCTTCAACTTTGAGTTGGCATGTCCTGTTTACCTCATCAATGAGTGGGTAGTGAGCTGTCAACCATGAGTCAACGCAGTTCGATTCTTATTATGCCCTTGTTATACCTTCATCCTTGAGTTGGTATTCATCTTTTCTGTTACCTCCATCTTTGAGTTGGTAATGTACTGTCACATCAGTACTCTTGTTATATTGATCTTTTCCCACTTTCATCTATGAGATAGTGATGTATCGTCAGCATTGAGTCGATATCTCTTTTCCTCCTATTTTCCATCTATGAATAGGTAGTGAATCTTCCCCAGCTGAGTGTTCTCAGTGTTTACCTTCATGCATTGAGTCGGTGTATGTCCTTCCCCAGTAGAGTTTGCACTCCTGTGTCTCTGTGTCTGTCTGTCTTTTGCATCATGCATACATGCATTTGCGGTCAAAATTTTGTGGCATTTGTCATATTTAATTACCTTACGCCATTCGATAGCCTCCGGCTATCTGGCCTAAGTTAATTAAATAGGGGCATCTGTCGCACCCCCAAATTTGACTTTGGCTTTGTTGACCACATCTTGATTAATCTTGTTGTCTCGTATTCATCTCAATTTCTTAAACTTCGCGTGACAACTGGTTTGATTAGGTTTTGTGTGTTTTCGTTGCTTACCGCGTTGTATTTCGTTGTTTTAGCAAAACCTGGCCGATATCGTTGCCTCGTATTTATCTCGCTTATCTCTTTTGTGCGTGGCATCGCTTTGATTAGGTTTTGTGCGTTTTTTTTTAATTGTTTGTTTGTCGGTATTTTGACTGTATTTCGAATATATTAGAGTTTTCGTATTGTCCGATTATTTGTGATTGTGTTTGTCAGCGTTTTCGTGATGTCGTGTTGATTTTATTATTGCCTAGGGTTGTTTATTTAATTACGTGTTGTGCCGTGTGATTTAATCGAGTCTGTTTGAGTCGTGTTGTTGATTTTACTGGTTTACCGGTTTACTGGTTTATTGGTTTTATCTATTTGTCTGTTTTGCTGTGCAAATTGTCATCGTTTTTATCGCGTTCGTGTCGCTTGATTTTATCGTATTTTAATCGTGTGCCGTTTAATATTATTTGTGCTTAATATTAATTGTGTTTAGTTGTTAATTAGTTTATTTAATTAGGATTAATATTATATTAGTTTATTATTATTATTATTATTATATAATATATAAATATATATTATTAATTTATGTTAGATATTTTTTTAGGTTTCTTATTGTTTAAGTAATCTAAATATATATTATTAATTTATGTTAGATATTTTTTAGGTTTCTTATTGTTTAAGTAATCTAAATATATATTATTAATTTGTGTTAGATATTTTTTAGGTTTCTTATTGTTTAAGTAATCTAAATATATATTATTAATTTATGTTAGATATTTTTTAGGTTTCTTATTGTTTAAGTAATCTAAATATATATTATTAATTTATGTTAGATATTTTTTGAGGTTTCTTATTGTTTAAGTAATCTAATATATATATATATATATATATATATATATATATATATAGATGTGGTTAGTAAGAAAAAGGGAGGAAAAGGTGGATCAGTAAGGAAAAAACGTGTGGTGAGAGAAACAGAGAATTGAAAAGAAATATTTTTCCAAAAGCATTACCGTATTTCACTTGTTCTTCATTTTCGGTAACCCAAAATCGTCCCGATTATTCACCGAAACACAAAACCGATTTCATATCTTTGAAGTTCGTTGAGTCCAGGTCACAAATATCCAAGGTTCATTTCATTCCGGCGTCGTTTCACCGATCAAAAGCGACATTGAAGTCAGGTACTCACGAAGGCAGCCAGCACTGCGTCGGTGACGGTTTCCAGCTTTCGGTCGATCATTTGGACGATCAGAAGTTCATCCTCTTCACACAAGGTAATATTCTTCACTTATCTCTGAAATCGGCAAAATTCCGGCTTGCCGACATGTGTTTTAATATATTATTTATCTAAATATATATATATATATATATATATATATATATATATATATATATATATATATATATATATATATATATATATATATATATATATATATATATATATATATATATATATATATATATATTACTTTTGTTTACTAAATATTGTTTATCTTTTATTATTATTTTGCATATATGTTTTATTTAAATGTTAGTTAAATTAATTATTTGTTTAAATGTTTATTTTAATTAAATGTTTATTTACATCAAATGTTTATTTTGTCTAAAGTAAATGTTTATATTGTTTCTTATATTTGTTTATGTTGTTACTAACCGTTTCGTTTCAGTTTCAGCTCGATTAACTCCACTAACTATTCGTAATACTAACTATTCATAGCTAACTGTATTGTAATAATTTACTTTCTCGTATTTTTTATGTTCTGTATTGTGTGTTTAATCGTATTGTTCACGTTTTATGTTAAAAAATCGAAAAATCCAAAAAAGAGAAACCCGATGCGATTCCAACGGTCGCCGTTTAAGAAACCCTTTTCACACACTCACAAGCTTACTCTTGGGCTTCCTTAAAATGAGCCCATTTATTTATTGTTTCAGGGTTTAGGCTCATTCAAAACTTTTGCCAGCTTTGGCTTTTCAGTTTAAAAACATTTTCAAAAGGACGTGTCAGTCTCGAAGCCTCCCGCCTAGGTCGAGCAAGAGATGGCAAGACACGCCAATCTAAAATCAACAAAACAGACTTTCCCCTTTTCTTTTGGGAGAACTACGTGGATTCTGATTTCTCCATTGCGCCTTGGAGATACGTAGGCATGAAGGCTACGACTTTATCGAGTCCAAAAGCAATAAAATCAAGTTCTTTTCTCATCTCCCCAATCAAACGATCAAAGCGAAAAAAGCAAAGCATTCACATAAACATAAGTAAAAAGGTTCCTGTGGAGTACCACAGATGTAGAGGGTGCTAATACCTTCCCTTTGCATAACCAACCCCCGAACCCGTAACTCTAAAGGGATTTATCGTTATTTTTCCCTTCCTCTTTTTTGGATAAAATAAAAGACGGTGGCGACTCTTGCATTTAAAATATTTTTCAAACGGGTTAAGTTCAATCAATACTTAATCTCGTGAAAAATCCCGCCGCGACACATGTGAACCCACAGTTTCACTACTTCCACAAGGAAGTCAACTACGCCTGATTCCAATTCAAGAATCAACGTCTGCTCATGTGAACCCACAGTTTCACTACTTCCACAAGGAAGTCAACTACGCCTGATTCCAATTCAAGAATCAACGTCTGCTCATGTGAACCCACAGTTTCACTACTTCCACAAGGAAGTCGACCATGCTATGAATGAATGCACACATACCCACACATATGCAATTAAGACTATATCATCTTAACATACCACATATCACCATGACTCACAATTGGTACATATACACATTCATCACAACACATCAATTACGATTACACATACACATCCATAACCATAAATCATTCACAATTCAATAATGGCATACATACACATTCATGCAATATATTATTCACCAATATAGGCCAATCATCAAATATGTACACATAATTCCATTCCAAAACATACACAATATTTAAATATCAAATTTTCACTTTTCAAACAGTGTTAACCTGTTAACGCATTTGGTTAACCTGTTAACGCAAGACAGAATACAAATTTGACAGTATTTCAACAGTGTTAACCGGTTAACGCCCTGGGTTAACCTGTTAACGCAAGACAGAATACAAATTTAACAGTTTTTCAACAGTGTTAACCGGTTAACGCCCTGGGTTAACCTGTTAACGCAAGACAAAATGCAATTCTAACAGTATTTCAACAGTGTTAACCTGTTAACGCATTTGGTTAACCTGTTAACGCAAGACAGAATACAATTTTTGGCAAATTATAACAGTGTTAACCTGTTAACGCATTTGGTTAACCTGTTAACGCAAGACAGAAATTAATTTTTTTAATTATCATAACAGTGTTAACCGGTTAACGCCCTGGGTTAACCGGTTAACGCAAAACAGAAAGCTGTTTCTGCGCTAACAACGAACAAAATGCAGAATTACCCGCATTTTTCGCCGTTGGAGGACTTCCGGACCTCCGATTTCGATTCCGTAAAAAGCTACACGTTCAGAAAATTACGACTCACCCAAATATAGATTCATTCACAGTTTTAACATAATTTATTCATCACAGTTGAAGGGTATTTATCAAAACCTAATAATTCCAATTCATGCCAATTAAGGATTTCAACCTAAAACATGTTCCTACCCATTGACCCAATCATACTAACCCATAATAATAAGGATTTCCCCCCTTACCTTGTAACTCTGATGAAAACCCTGACTCCTCTTTACTTTTCCTCTCCTCTTTCTCTATTGCCTTCAATGCTCAAGTGAATTATGATTCTCACTCCCTTCACTCTTACTATTTATAATAGTGTTCTAGTTGGGTTTAAATCATCTAATTTAATCACTAGGCACAATAATATCTAATATTTAAATACCTCTATTTAAATTTAAATTCAAATAATTAACCACTCACTAGTCATACCAATTTAATTAATATAATTATTTAACTATCTCTCATAACAACTAAATAATTAATTCCCACACTAATTAAGTTAACTACCTCACAACCGCTTAATTACTTAACACTCCAAATAATTAAATATAATAAAAAATATAATAAAATAATATAATAATTAATTCCTAAAAATTGGGCTGTTACAACTCTCCCCCACTTAAAAGATTTTTGTCCTCGAAAATTCCTCAAACAAACCTCTCCGGATACGATTCCCTCATCTTATCCTCGAGTTCCCAACCTGCCAATGGAAAATAAAACAAGCACCGACAGTGTTCTCACACACATGTCACATATTAGGGAAGAAACATAACTAAACAACCTGGCCGGACGGACCGACCTGCTACTAATGTAACACATTAGTGACTATTGACCAACTGGTCGACCATGCTCTGATACCACTAATGTAACACCCCTTTTTCTACCCCAAATTATTTAGCACATAATCAGAGTAAATAAACACGCATATAAGAAAAGGGCGTCACATCGACGTTTTCGAAACTTAAAACTTTTCAAAAACCAACAATACACCTGGCCAATTAAAGTAACACATTCCAATCATCATGAATATTCAAACATATGCGTTCGCAGCGGAAAATAAAGAATACTCATGTATTTCATAAGATGATCCATGTCCCATACCATGATCAAATAAAATAAAACAATTAATGACATAAAGCATATCCAAATAAGATACGAGTTCAATACCACTAATCTACCCAGTGTTACATGACCAGAGCATTGACTCATTACCAAATTCAAACTAAATACGGAAACTCTCCAGCTATTCTTGAGCGAGCTACCGTCCACCTACTCCAGCAATACTACTCAGTAATATCTGCACGATACCCATGTAAAGGTAACATTCAAACAGAAAGGGTGAGAATTCCAAATCATTAAGAAATAGCATAATAAGGCACAATGAATTAAAACACAATTTAAGAATTCATCACACTTGGTATAATCACGTCAATAATATTAAACGACAATCATCTCACATATCACACCCACATCAATACATGCATTCAATGATCACATAACTATAAACGACTCAATGCAAGACAATGTGACTCCATGCAAGACAATGTGACTCCATGCATGTGGTACCGTAATGTGAACTCGAAGTTTCACCGCTTTCCGATTCAATATCTAGAATCCAAGCCATGCTTCAGATCCGGACAAGACCAAAGCCTACGTTTGTTTCCAATGAAGGATCACCGCTTAAACTACGCCTGATTCCAATTCAAGAATCAACGTCTGCTCATGTGAACCCACAGTTTCACTACTTCCACAAGGAAGTCAACTACGCCTGATTCCAATTCAAGAATCAACGTCTGCTCATGTGAACCCACAGTTTCACTACTTCCACAAGGAAGTCAACTACGCCTGATTCCAATTCAAGAATCAACGTCTGCTCATGTGAACCCACAGTTTCACTACTTCCACAAGGAAGTCAACTACGCCTGATTCCAATTCAAGAATCAACGTCTGCTCATGTGAACCCACAGTTTCACTACTTCCACAAGGAAGTCGACCATGCTATGAATGAATGCACACATACCCACACATATGCAATTAAGACTATATCATCTTAACATACCACATATCACCATGACTCACAATTGGTACATATACACATTCATCACAACACATCAATTACGATTACACATACACATCCATAACCATAAATCATTCACAATTCAATAATGGCATACATACACATTCATGCAATATATTATTCACCAATATAGGCCAATCATCAAATATGTACACATAATTCCATTCCAAAACATACACAATATTTAAATATCAAATTTTCACTTTTCAAACAGTGTTAACCTGTTAACGCATTTGGTTAACCTGTTAACGCAAGACAGAATACAAATTTGACAGTATTTCAACAGTGTTAACCGGTTAACGCCCTGGGTTAACCTGTTAACGCAAGACAGAATACAAATTTAACAGTTTTTCAACAGTGTTAACCGGTTAACGCCCTGGGTTAACCTGTTAACGCAAGACAAAATGCAATTCTAACAGTATTTCAACAGTGTTAACCTGTTAACGCATTTGGTTAACCTGTTAACGCAAGACAGAATACAATTTTTGGCAAATTATAACAGTGTTAACCTGTTAACGCATTTGGTTAACCTGTTAACGCAAGACAGAAATTAATTTTTTTAATTATCATAACAGTGTTAACCGGTTAACGCCCTGGGTTAACCGGTTAACGCAAAACAGAAAGCTGTTTCTGCGCTAACAACGAACAAAATGCAGAATTACCCGCATTTTTCGCCGTTGGAGGACTTCCGGACCTCCGATTTCGATTCCGTAAAAAGCTACACGTTCAGAAAATTACGACTCACCCAAATATAGATTCATTCACAGTTTTAACATAATTTATTCATCACAATTGAAGGGTATTTATCAAAACCTAATAATTCCAATTCATGCCAATTAAGGATTTCAACCTAAAACATGTTCCTACCCATTGACCCAATCATACTAACCCATAATAATAAGGATTTCCCCCCTTACCTTGTAACTCTGATGAAAACCCTGACTCCTCTTTACTTTTCCTCTCCTCTTTCTCTATTGCCTTCAATGCTCAAGTGAATTATGATTCTCACTCCCTTCACTCTTACTATTTATAATAGTGTTCTAGTTGGGTTTAAATCATCTAATTTAATCACTAGGCCCAATAATACCTAATATTTAAATACCTCTATTTAAATTTAAATTCAAATAATTAACCACTCACTAGTCATACCAATTTAATTAATATAATTATTTAACTATCTCTCATAACAACTAAATAATTAATTCCCACACTAATTAAGTTAACTACCTCACAATCGCTTAATTACTTAACACTCCAAATAATTAAATATAATAAAAAATATAATAAAATAATATAATAATTAATTCCTAAAAATTGGGCTGTTACAAAGTATCCCTTAAAATATTTGATCAATTGTTGAAGAAACTTGTTGAAGAAGTCACACAAGATACCCAGATGAATTAGGGTTTCCTAAGCAAACCAACTCCAAACTTTTGATGATTTCTTGATCAAAATAACATGTGAAGATCATGGGGATCCATATATGATACTTAGAGCCAATGTGAACCATTTACTGATTGAGATTCTTGCATTGGGGGTCTCAAACCCTATATATGATCTTGCTAGAACATAGGTGAGCATGCACACTATCTACAAAAGCAACAAACTATACATTGACATATTTTTGGTATTTTAGTTAGTAAATAATGAAAAATGAAGTATGATACAATCAATTATGCTTGGTGATCTCTCCCAATATAAACCCAATGAATGAGGGGTAAGGAGAATGTTGAGGTGTGATCCCAATGCTAATGCATATGATGAGAATAACATGAGGGATCTTAGGGTCAAAACTGGGGTCGTACAGTTGCCCCTATTTAAGGACGTTCTAGATGAGGATATGAAGGTTAAAATCTTCGTATCGACTCAGTAGAATAGGCTTAAATAACATTAATAGAAACGAACTTTGGTCCCTAAGAGACCTCATGATGCATATGATATGAAATGCTAAAATTAATCTCTATGGGGAAAAGGTTGCCACAAAGGAAATGAATCCGGAGAGACTGAAAGTCTGTAGGAGCATAATGCATTTCATAAGGAAAACTCACTAGGGAGACAGAGACTCTGGGGGATAAAAGATACGCCTAGGCCAGGCTACGTCTTAAAACTGCTGGGGGACACGAGGGATTCCACGGAAATAAATTAGTGGAAAGACTCATCCGGGGAATAAAAGGAACATCTGCAGGGGAAACAGGTAGATCGGAACAAAGCTGAAATACTCGAACCAAGCAGGAAAAGACGATTTCACTGAGGAAATATGCACTCAAACTCAACTAGGGAAGATATGATCTTCAACACAAGAGTAACAGAAATATATCATCTATTACCTGTTACTGGGTAAGGAGATAATATAATATGACAGAGAGGACATCCGTGACCGGTTAGGGTAAACATATCAAGGATGACTCGCTGAGGAACACAAGAGGTGTATTCAGTACCAGTTACTGGATAAGAATAAACTGCTGGGAAAAGCCAAAATAGGGTTTACAACTACCGGTTACTGGGAAGAAAACCAAAGAAAGAGAATATTCGTCACTGGTTAAAGTGAGCATATCAAGGATAGACTCAAAAGGAAGAATATCCGTTATCAGTTAAGATGAACATATCAAGGATAGACTGTCGGGGAAAAGCAGGAATTACATCTATCAATTACTAAATAGAATATCGAAAAGAGGATATCCGTCATCGGTTAGTATGAAAGTATCAAGGATAGACTCTGAGGGGAGAAATAGGAATTTCATCTATCAGTTACTGGATTGAAAACCAAAAGAGAGAATATTTGTCGTCGGTTAAAGCAAACATATCAAGGATAGACTGAAGGAGAATTGCCATCCAAGGCGCAGCGGAATTTAAAATTTTCTCCATTTAGTGATCCTTACGAATGGGCATGATCAGTGATAGAATCGTTACCTCTTGTGGCGATTCAAACCTTTGGTGCAGATCTCTTGTAACGATCAAAACCTTGGATACAAATCCACGGAGCGATCACGAACGTTGAACGATGACAACGTCTCTACTCAGTCCACACGAACGGGTTCCTTCAATCTCAGTGCTAGCTGGTATGAATGAAGGCTTTGGGTGAGAGAAAGAGAGATACGAAATTCCAACTCTTCAGTTGTGTTGTATTCCCATACAATGCTTCTGCACAAGAGTTCTATTTATAGAACCACTTGTGTGGGCTTCAAGCCAAAAAGTCCACTTAAGTGTATTTTGGCCCATATCTCATAATATGCCAAAATCACTTAAGTATTTGGTACCTTACCATACTTCGTATTCTACCTAAGTACACCGTACCTTACGATGTTCCTTAGTTACTCTATCTCTCATCAATCCGTCCTTTGTGTGTGACCCTATAGGTTTTCGTGGCGTTGGCAATTATATTAAATCACGTATTTAACATAATAAACAGTGAGCGGTATCTAGCAACACATCACTGCTACCCAAGACACGAAAATGTCATGTGATCTGACAAAACCTCCTGTGATAATAATTATGTGTATAATTACCCCTTTGCCCTTATGTCTATATTGAACACAAGGTATAGACCGTGTCATCCTTGTCCAGTTCAATATTGGGCCCATAGACATTTATCCTGTTACGCAGGATGGGCAAATTCCATCTAGGTCACTCATGTCCCTCAGCATGCTTTGTGGAGTACCCATCAACTGTCTTTATGGTCATCCAGTTACGGACAATGTTGGATCAGCAACAAAGCACTCGACTCTACATCTAGGGTCCATAGTGGTTTCAGGTCGAAGAGTGGTATACACTATTATCACCATGAGAATAACTTATGACACTTTGCATAACTTTCTATATAGTATTCTCATAGCGGGTCAATCCGGTATAAATATTACTCTTAATATTCATACCTATGTTTAAGACTTGATAACTCTTTATCCATGATCCATGAGATGTGATCATTAGTCTACAAACATAATAGTCTTAATGCTTTAATGTTATCCCACTTCACAATAAAGCTCGACTACGGATACTTTAAGAATAGTGTCCTTATGTTTAATGTGGTCTCATGATCAAGTCACACTTGATGCATTAAACGGACTAGCTATTCTAGGGACTTTATTAAACAACCGTAATAAAGAAAAAACCTTTTATTATTAATAAATAATTCAATACAAGTACCAAAAGTATTGGCCTCTAGGGCTTACACCAACATAGACTCCGTAAGGGGAAGCAGGATTTACAACTACCGGTTACTGGGTAGAATACCGCAAAGAGGAGGAAACCCATCATCGGTTAGGATGAACATATCAAGGATTAACCCTCTAGGAATGAAACAGGGATTATAACTACCTTTTTGCTGGGTAGAATGCCAAAGAGAAAGAATATCTGTCATTGGTTAGGATGAATATATCAAGGATAAACTCAAAGTAGGGGAAGAGAATATTCGTCATCGGTTAGGATGATCATATCAAGGATACACTTCCTGGGGAAACGTGAAAATGAATCCGCTGGGGAGAAAGGTTACTCTTTCCAGGTATTGGGCAAAAGTAAAATACTCGCAGGTCGAGAAGAATATTACCAGTTACTAAGTAATAGACTCTCAAGGGGACCAAAAGCATCTATCTAGGAAATATCTAGAAAGAAACGGCCAATCAAAGACTCAACCCAATGAGGACACAACTCAGGGGGAATGGCTGCATCCAGATAATCAACTGGGGAGGAAACTGAAATAATAATCATCCACGAGGAAATAACTCAGTGGGGAATGATAAAGGTTAAAAATATTTCTGCTTAGGGGGCTGACACTCTATAATTGAAAGAGGACATACATACCAAATCTGCATGGGGAAAAGGACACCACCATAGCAGAGGATCGGAGAAATAATGAATCACAAAGTGCAAATAATAGTACAATAATGAAATCTATGAATGTATATGTATATATGATGATTATGCTGACAAAACGATCACAAAGGATACACCTATCGCTGGTTTGAATCATCAATGCAATGCTCGACCAATCTCAACAGGAGGGAACCAACTAGAGAGGGAGAATGCGAATCAACATTCTCAAAGGCTCAACCCTGGCTGGGGAAGAGGGAAGATCTACTGAGAAGCTGCACTACCAACTCTGCAGGGAATTTTAGGTCAACACCATTTCAAATGGGAGACAACCTTGCAGAGGATCCAACATACTACTCTAGAATCAGTGTTGAATGAGATCCGCTGGAGACCTGAAAGGAAACCAGAATCTGGTGCTAGATCTACGCAAACTGAGAAAACGTGCCTATAACTCACGGAGGCAAAATGTATACTCGGATGGAGAAACCAACAAAAATCCGGTTGGAGATGCTGAAATGCCGCTGGGGGTGAAACAGAGATCACGCCAATTGCTTGGGGAAAACTAAACAATGCTTCGCATTTTAGGGCTTACTGGTTTTCAGACCGATGTTGATATTCCTTGATTGCTTTTAAAGTATCAGCTTTTATTATTTAAGAAAATATGATTTTGATTTTTAAAATTCAATTTCAAAATGATCATCATAAAAATTAAATTCTATTTAGCTAACAAGAGTAAAAACAATTGAATAAAAAGCTCAACTTTATTTAATATAATGGTAGTTTGTAAATGACAAGACTCCATAGATTTTAACAAAAGTTGAAAAATGGTAATTTGCATGGAAAAGGGCTACATTGAATACAATGATCACTAATCCTTCTACCGACTTTAATATCCATTATGCTCTCAGCTTTGATTGAAGATGAGTCAGAACCAAATGTTGTGCTCAAGAAAGTTTTCAAGACTGAAGATCAACGGGATGCAGTTACTTGCCATGATCCCTAATTTTTTCATAAATTTCCCCAAGGTGGGGTGCTCAACGTTTCGGGATAAATGTTTATTTTATGTATCTAACTTTTGCCTGGATTGCCCTTTCGGGTTTTCAATCCACCGAGACGCTCATTTTTGCCTAAGCCGCCCTTTCGGGTTTTCAACTTAGCGAGTTGTTCTTTTCTTTTTAGGCAAAGTATTTCTTGACTGCATCGGCATTCATAGGACGTGTGAACTCTTCACCATCCATAGTTGTAAGAATCAAAGAACCTCCCTAAAAGGCTCTCTTAACAACGTATGAGCCTTCATAATTAGGAGTCCATTTGTCCCTAGAATCTAGTTTAAAGGATAAAATATTCTTGAGCACAAGGTCACCTTCTCTAAACACACGAAGTCACCTTCTTCATTTTTTGATGATATAACTGACCATGACACATGGCAGTTAACCTCTTCTCTTCAATCAAATTCAGCTGATCATACCTGGTCTGACACCATTCAGTCTCTGTCAACTTGGCTTCCATCAACACACACAATGATGGGATCTCAACCTCCACTAGGAGCACAACTTCTATACATTAAACAAGTGAGAAAGGGGTTACCCTTGTTGAAGTGCGAATGGATGTACGATACCCATGCAAAGCAAATGAGAGCATCTCATGCCAATCCTTGTACATGACAACCATCTTCTGGATGATCTTATTAATGTTCTTGTTTGCAGCTTCCACAAACCCATTCATCTTAGGTCTGTAGGGAGAAGAATTATGGTGTGCAGTCTTGAATTCTTTACACATAGCTTCAACCATGTTATTATTCAAGTTCGATCCATTATCAGTAATGATCTTACTTGGCACACCATACCGGTATATAATCTGATTCTTGATAAACCTTACAACAACTTACTTGGTTACATTCACACACGATGTCGTTTCAACCCATTTTGTGAAGTAGTCAATAGCCACTAGAATGAAACAATGTTTATTCGAAGCTCTAGGCTCAATCATGCCAATCATATCAATTCCCCACATGGAGAAGGGCCATGGGGAGGAAATGACATTCAATAGTGTCGGAGGAACATTAATTTTATATGCATATATTTGACACTTGTGGCATTTCTTCACAAACTTGCAACAGTCAAATTCCGTTGTCAGCCAATAGTAACTTGCTCTCAACATCTTCTTAGCAATAACATGTCCATTGGAATGAGTACCAAAGGAACCTTCATGGACTTCAGTCATCGATAAGTTTGCTTCGTGTCTATCCACGCATCTGAGCAGTACCATATCGAAGTTTCTCTTGTAAAGCACATCTCCATTTAGGTAGAAGTTTCCAGCTAATCTCCTCAAAGTCTTCTTATCTTTCAAAGATGCCCCAGGCGGGTAAATTTGACTTTGGAGGAAACACTTGATATTATGATATCATGGCTTTTCATATTTAATCTCTTCAACATCAAACACATGAGCTGGCCTATCAAGACACATCACTGTCAAATTAGGAACTTCATTCTAAAACTTCACCATAATCATTGAAGCCAACATTGCAAGAGCATCTGCCATCCGATTTTCATCTCGAGGGATATGATGAAACTCAACCTTTGTAAAGAAAGTTGAAATCCTCCTCACATAATCTCTATATGGTATCAAACCGGGTTGATTCGTCTCCCATTCACCTTTGATCTGATTCACAACCAAAGTTGAATCTCCATAGACGTCTAAATACTTGATTTTGAGATTAATGGCCTCTTGAAGCCCCATAATGCAAGCTTCATACTCAGCCATATTATTTGTACACTTGAAAGTCAATCTAGCTGTAAACGGAAAATGCATGCCTTGAGGAGTGATAATCACTGCCCCAATGCCATTACCATACTGATTAGTAGCCCCATCAAATACCATGCCCCAACGGGAACCAGGTTCTGGCCCTTCTTCAAGCAATGGTTCATCACAATATTTCATTTTTAGGTACAAAATCTCTTCATCAGGAAAATCATACTGCACTGACTGGTAATCCTCAATAGGTTGGTGAGCCAAGTGGTTAGCCAAGACACTACCTTTGATCGCTTTCTGAGATTGGTACTCAATATCATATTCTAATAACAACATCAGCCAACGGGAAATCCTCCCATTTAAAGCAGACTTCTCAAAATTATACCTGATTGGATCCATTTTGGATATCAACCAAGTGGTGTGATTCAATATATACTAACATAGATGCTTAGCAGCCCAAACTGATGTGCAACAAGTCTTTTCAAGCATAGAATACTGAGTTTCACAGTCGGTGAACTTCTTACTGAGGTAGTAAATAGCATATTCTTTCTTTCCATTTTCATCTTGCTGACCAAGAACACAACCCATACTTTCATCAAGCACAGTCAAATACATGAGTAACGGTCTTCCTTCAACAGGCGAAGACAGAATCAAAGGCGTAAGCAAATACTCTTTTATACTGTCAAAAGCTTTCTGGCAATCCTCGGTCCAATCACAAGACTGATCTTTCTGAAAAAGCTTGAATATAGGTGCACACGTGGCAGTCATGTGTGAAATAAATCTTGAGATATAATTCAAGCGGCCGAGAAAACCTCTTACTTGCTTCTCAGTTTTGGGCGCAGGCATTTCATGTATTGCTTTGATCTTGGCAGGATCAACTTCAATACCCTTCTCACTGACAATAAAGCCTAACAACTTACTAGAACGAACACCAAATGTACATTTATTGGGATTTAAGCGGAGTTTATACTTCCTCAAACGCTGGAATAGTTTCAACAAATGCTCAACATGCTCTTCTTCATCACTAGATTTAGCAATCATATCATCAACATAGACTTCGATCTCTTTGTGCATCATATCATGAAAAAGAGTGGTCATTGCTCTCTGGTATGTTGCACCATCATTCTTTAAACCGAAAGGCATCACTCTATAACAAAATGTTCCCAAGGGTGTAATGAATATGGTCTTCTCCATATCTTTGGGTGCCATTTTAATCTGATTATAACCGGAAAATCCATCCATAAATGAAAAGATTTTGAACTTAGTTGTATTGTCTACCAACATATCAATGTGTGGCAGAGGGAATCATCTTTTGGACTAGCTTTGTTCAAATCTCTATAATAAACACACATACAGACTTTTCCATCCTTCTTAGGAGCAGGCACAATATTGGCCACCCATTGCGGATACTCAGCAGTAACAAGGAAACCAACATCGATCTGTTTCTGCACTTCTTGTTTGATCTTCACTGCTATATCAGGGTGAGTCCTTCTCAACTTCTGCTTGACTGGCGGGAATTCTGGCTTCAACGACAATCTATGCTCCACAATCTTAGAATCCAAACTAGGCATGTCTTGATAGGACCAAGCAAAGGCATTTGAATACTCTCGGAGAAGATCAACCAACCCCTTCTTAACTTCTGGACACAATCGAGACCCAATCTTGACTTCCTTCACATCAACTTCAGAATCCAAGTTGACTAACTCAATCTACTCTTCGAATGGCTAAATGGCTTTTTCCTCGTGCTCAAGTAGACGAGACAATTCATCAGACACTTCTTCATCACTTTTTTCCTCAACCTCAAACACAGGGAATTCAAAGTTTGGAGAAAGAGTAGGATCATTGTATTCAATGGGTTTAGAAACCAACCTGCATAATAATTTGATATTTTGATTTTAGAGAAGTGAATTGTGACCAAATATTATACAGATGGATAATAATTATTTATTTAATCATGTTTTATGTGATTACCATTTTCAGAAAAGCAAAAAGTAAAATAAAACATCATAGATGTGGATGAATAGAATTGCATTTTATTGATGATTAATTTGAAAAATATGCCCAACAATGTTCGCTTCTCCCTTAGGCATAGGAGAAGGATTTTTCAAAAATAATAAAAACAATTACTTAGAGCGATGAACAATAATAGGAACATCGACAGCGATCCAATTGTTGCAAGTTTTTCCATGCGTCACAAAATTGGTGCAGTCTTCATCTTCATCCCCCTCGATCACTGCAGTTGAGTGTTGTTCATTACCATGAATGAACCCTCTGCTATGGTAAACTAGGTTGCACATCTTCAGCTTTGACAACAGGCATCCCTTGATAGAAACCCAAATCGGCTCGGTTCTTATTCTCGGTGACCTCTACCATCCGACCCCACTGATCAGAACTGCCATCTTCGATAATCTTCTGAGCATCTTTAAAAGAGGACATAGGTGCCCCAACTTTCTTCTCTTCAGCAATAGATAGAGTTTGTAACGGGGTTCCAATCTCATCCTCATCTTCCACATATGAGAAAGACGACATGTGACTTACCAACAACGCTTTCTCTCCACCAACAATGAAAAGCTTGCCATTCTTCACAAATTTCAGTTTCGGATGCAGAGTGGATGTTACAGCCCCAACTTCATGTATCAACGACCTTCCTAACAAGCAGCTATAGGCCGGGTGGATGTCCATTACTTGAAAAGTAATATGGAAATCACTCAGACCTATCTTCACTGGAAGATCCACCTCACCAATAACAGTCTTGCGAGAACCATTAAAAGCTTTGACGATCATGTCATTGTACCTCATAGGAGCACCTTGATACGTTAATCTTGACAGAGTTGACTTGGGGAGTACATTCAATGAAGAACCGGTATCAACCAACACATTTGACAATGCATCCTCCTTACAATTCATTGATATGTGCAATGCTAGGTTGTGATTTTTGCCTTCCTCGGGAATTTCTTAATCACAAAAGCTCAAGTTATTGCAGGAAGTGATGTTAGCCACAATGTGGTCAAACTGATCCACTGATATATCATGTTCAACATAAGCTTGCTCCAATACTTTTTGCAATGCTTCTCTGTGCACTTCATAATTCATAAGCAGAGACAACACTGAAATTTTGGAAGGAGTTTGGAGCAGCTGCTCCACCATATTGAATTCACTCTTCTTTATTAATCTTAGTACCTCATCATCATCACTAGGCTTCAAATTGCTGGATTCACCAGACTGAGACTTCAGATCACTAACTGAATTTGCTACAGGTACCTCAACCTTCTTACTGATATCTTCTACATCTTTTGGGAAAACGGGACCAAAAACTCGACCTCTACGAGTCACCTTCGCTATATCGGCAATGTTCACAACAGAATTGGTCGTAGGCAACGAAACCTCTTGACAATTCTTCATCATGGTAGCATTATACTGATACGGAACAGCTCTATCAGATGCATATGGGACTGGGCCTGCTAACCGTATTACCAACGGTGATACCGATCTATTGACGTTGTTGATGCTGCTACTATCAAATTGAATAACTACCCGCTCAAGGGTCTTAAACACCGGTACTATCACATTGACACCATCTATATCCCTTAATTGTTGAATCTGGATTACATTCTCATCCATCAACTTTTGGATATCTCTCTTGACTATTGAACACCCACGGGGATTTACACTGTAAATTGCACAACCGTCATGGTCGTGCTCACAATCACTAATAGTACACAAGGTCTTATGCATCTCTACCAAGGACCGACGAATACGTTGCACATCGAACACTCGGAAACTTCCTGGACAACCATCTACCATATTAAAGAGGAATTACCATGAGCGGGCAATGGGTTTGCTTTCACATTGGGCGCACGGTCCTCAAAGGACACCATCCCACTTTTTACTAACTTCTGGACCTCATACTTCAAAGGGTAGCAATTCTCGATATCATGGGCAGAAGCTCCTTGATGAAAGGCATAGTGGAGTTCGGGCTTATACCACCATGGAAGTGGTTCTGGAATTTGTGGCAGATTCCTTAGTTGGAGTAGGTTCTTGAGAACCAAAGATGGGTATAATTTGGCGTAGGTCATAGGAATAGGGTCAAAAGAGACCTTCTTCCTCTCGAAACTCTGTTGTTGTTGATTATTGTTGGTGTTGGTGTTGTAGTTGTTTGTTCTTTATTGTGGCTGTTATTGATGTTGTTGCTGAACTGGCACAGATTGATTGTTAGAAAATACCGGAATAACGGATGAAACTTGATAATAATGGTGACGTGGTTGCTTATTTCTTTTGACATGAGGCCTCCTCTGCCTCCCCACTGATACTGCATTGGTTTCACCTTCCTTCTTTCTAGAGAAACTGCTACCATACTTCTTGCTTGATAATACTTCTTCCTTAGACAAACGTCCCTCGCGGACTCCTTCCTCTAACCTCATCCCCATGTTTACCATTTCGGTAAAATCACTGGGGGCACTAGCAATCATTCGTTCGTAATAAAACAAACTCAGGGTGTTAAGGAAAATCTTGGTTATCTCTTTCTCTTCCAATGGAGGGTTGATCTGAGCGGCAAGCTCTCTCCACCTCTAGGCATACTCTTTGAATTTATTTTTGTCCTTCTGAGACATTGACCTCAGCTGGTCTCTATCAGGCGCCATATACATGTTGTACTTGTACTGCTTCACAAAGGCTTCACCCAAATCATTGAACATGTGAACACTTGCACTATCCAATCCCATGTACCACCTCAGAGCGGCACCAGTCAGACTGTCTTGGAAATAGTGAATTAATAACTAATCATTAACAGTTTGCGTCGAAATTTTCCTGGCATACATGATGAGATGGCTAAGTGGACATGTATTTCCCTTATACTTTTCAAAGTTAGGGACTTTGAACTTCATCGGGATTTTGACATTTGGCTCTAGGAAAAGTTCAGCAACACTCTTACCGAACAGATCTTTTCCCCTCAAGGTCTTCAATTCCTTTTGCATCTCAAGGAACTGGTCTTTCATTTCGTCCATCTTCTCATAAACATCAGGGCCCTCAGACGGCTCAGAATGGTAGATGGTGTCCTCAACACGTGGTAGAGTGTGAACCATTGGAGGCGGAACAGACATGACCGGGCTAGATGTCGGCATGGAAGCAAAAGTAGGTGCAAACCCTTCAGGCACAAAGTTCGGTGGCATTCCCCGCGGGGATCTGGCAGGCATGGCTGGAGCAAACTGAGTAGTAGGCATGGATGAAGTAGCAACCTCTGAAATGACAGTCCTCTGAGGAGGAGGAGTTGCAGGCGTTGGAGAAGACTGACTCTGAGCAACTAAAAAAGACTCCATCATGGTAGTCAAGCGGGCAATTTCATCCTTCAACTCTCGGTTCTCTTGTTCCAAATGTTCCATGATTCTCGGTTGATTGGCACGAGTGTTGTATCGGTGAGTCAGCTTGGCTGTAGCACAGAAGAATAACCAATAAGACATCTGGCAGAAGAAACCTGCTTATGCAAATGATGCATAAAATGCAATGTTTGGATTGTTTTTATTTTCAAGGAACATACTATTTTATTTGCAAATACATATAATAACAACAATAACAATTTGATTGACCATAGGAATCTCTTTTATTCATATGATTTTGGAATGATTACAATTTCAGAAACCAAAATACAAATACAAGAGAAAAGGAAACTAATCATCCTAAGGATCCCCTAACAACAGTGTCAGATGATCTGGCTGCAGGCACGTACTTCCTTCCGATGTGTCGGATCTCGGTCTCAAAAGATGTCTTCATCTGAGCCTTCTCAAGGACAAGCTGATCAACAATCTTCTTCCAAACACCGGAAGGCTGAGGCATACTAGAGGAATATGGACCCTATGGTTCTCTTTGTCTCTTCATTTCTCGGTCTTCAAGAATTTCAATAAGCGCATATTTATCCTTGGACTCAAGCTGCAACTCCTCATGCTTTCAGCTCAAAGCATGGAACCGTTCTTCCCACATATCTTTCTCTTGCTTCATCTTGGTGAGTGCGTCTTCCAACTCCTCTACATCTTGGTTAGGGAGAGTTAATGGCTCAGCCACAACCATAGACATAGGTCTCTCACAATCATAAGGCATCTTCAACTCCAAAGCTCTCTTTTTCACCCAAAGAGTGTATGCTTCCAAAGCTACACAGTTGTGCGAACCAAGCTCGGATCTTCCTTTCCTATGCACATTATGCCAAGCATGTACCATTTTCTGCTTCAAATGTTCGGGATCTTTACCCTCTTGATAGAAAAGACCCTCTAATTGAGTGTTATTAGGTTTGTCTCTCAAGGGGAACCCAAGTTGACGGCGAGCACAAAGAAGGGTTGTAGTAGATTCCTCCTTGTGTACCAATGAGAGGAACATTATAGAATTCACCACAACTATCAATAATATCCAAGCTACTCAATGAAGAATCATACCAAACAATATCATCATTAGTGAGGGACATAAGTCTCTGAGACCATCGTAGACATTGTTTGTTCTCCACAAAAGCAGGCGTTTGAGGCAAGTGCGAAATAAACCACTTGTACAGAAGAGGAACACATCACACAATAGTCCCACCACCTTTAGAATTCCTTAGATGCAAAGAGAAGTACATATCACCCAACAAAGTAGGAACAAGATTTCCAATCAAGAAAATTCTAATGGCATTAACATCAACAAAACCGTCAATGTTAGGAACAAAGCTAAACCACAGATGAGCAACACGAAGATGGCTTTTAAAGCATCCAAACTATCGGCTTGAGAAAAGGAAGTAGCTTTCCCTATGAGAAACTTAGAAGTCAACCCAAACATTCCTCATTTCTTCACCCAATGAGGCTCAATCTCAGACTTCTTCAGATGAAGAGCTTTAACTATAATATGAGATATGGTAATATCCTCCAATCCATTAAAAGGCACTTTGTCAGAAACAGGTATTCCCAAGAGATGGACATACTCCTCTAACGTAGGCACAAGCTGATAATTGGGGAAAGTGAAGCAACGGTAGAGAGGATCATAAAACAGAACCAACACACTCAAGATTCCTTCCACTACATCAGCAGACAATACAAACAAAAGCTTCCCATGATGTTGTTTGAAGTCCAAGGGATCTAATACAAAAGATGATAGCTTCCTTAACTCTTTCAAGTCAGGACATCTGAAACTGTACTTCTTAGTGTTCCTTCGTCCACAATCCATGGTCTGAAAATATTTGCAAATAAAACCTCAGTTCCTTGAAGTTATTTTTTCGTGTGATGAATGTCATGATGTGCATGAATGCATGAATGCAACAATCACAAATAAGGGATCATACACAAGGAAAACAAACCAAGGTCAAGGGATGAATCAAGTCATTGTCAAGATCAATCATCCATTTTGGTGGATTATGGTTTTCCCCTTATCAACACCCAAGTTCCATTGATATTGACAAGACTTGATTGGATCAATCAAGAATCAAGGGTTTGTTGTGAGTCACGAGCATGAATTCGGGTTAAGAACCATCCCAAAGGAGTATACTAAGGATAAAAACCTGTAGATCATGTTCTTAAAAGTTCCCAGAGTCTTAATTCCATCTATCGGATATTATAGGTTAGGATGATTGACTCATCAACCCATAATAATCTCAAGAAACTCGTTTGAGTGTAGTATCGCGTAACAACTGTTATCGAGTCTACACTTGAACAGTCTCCGCATTACATCCTAAATAGGCAAAGTTGGGTTAAATGTTCTACGATCCTCAGCTTCTCGGACCCCAAATCAGAGAAAGTAATGCCTAACCACAAATGACTTGTGTGACATTCATAACTCCAAAAGGGTCTCCACTGAGTAGATGAGTCTCAAGTCAACTTATTAAGGACTACTCCACACAAGTCGAACATGACTATACCATCCTCCTATCTTAATTGCACTCATGCTCGGGTTAGAACTTATCTCACCACTCAGAGATCACCAAGCACAACAAGTAGATTATATCAAACATAGAAATATACAAACATCAAATACACAAATATATACACATAAAAAAGTAGGCTAAACCCACTGAGGACTACTCCCTAACAAAGTTGCCACTTGGTTTTTATAGCGGAAAATTCATGACAATTAAGCTATGGATAAACTTAATGTCAATAAAACTAGAGTCACCACCGCGCTTTTATTGTTTCCAAAGGAAAAGGGAAAAGTATGAACAAAACCCAAAGATAAGAAGTTTTCAAATCCAAACTAATAAAATTCCAGAGATTATAGGTAAGGAGGTTGGTTACACAAAGGGAAGGTTTTAACACCCAAAGTTTCCTAGGTACTCCTAGGGAGCCCTTTTATATTTGTGCATGTATTTTAGTATGAAATGATGTTTGCAATAAATAGAGTGAGGGGATGAGAAAAGAATTTATTAATTATATTTTTGTGTTTGACAAGACCTTCGGACTTGTGCCTACGTACAAACATAGAAATGAGGGATCAAAACCTCGTAGTTCGTGGTATCAATTTCAAAATGAGTGAGTTGTTTTTAACAAAAAGTTAAATTTAAAAGAGGCACAAAAGGCCTAAAAGAGTTTGAATGAGTGTTAGTTCTTTTTGTCTTTTGAAAATTTAAGTCAATATGATTAATTTCATTTACAAGTTTGATTTAAGAAAAGTTTAAAATACAATGGCATAAGGCCAAAGTTTCTAATTTGCAATAAAGTCTAAGTTTAAAAACCAAAATCAAAGAAGGTTTTGAAAGGAGGAGAGATTTGAAATTTAAGAAGTGGGAACAAGTGAAGAGACTAATCCTAAGCAAAAATTTAAAAGTTAAGAGTTGAAAAGATCTGACCAATGGGATGCAATCCGATAGACAAGAATGTCATATAGAAACCCACTTTTCCTTTGTACTTTAAAATTTAGCAATATCAATAAGCAAGAAAGATGAAGAGAAAGGCATCAAATAAAGATAGCCACATCCAAGCCAGCAACTTCATAGTCTTCTTCATAATCTTCCCCATGTATCAGATGACATACTCCTTGAATGGCTCATAATAAGGCATTAGGCACAGGTTCAAAGTAACCTTTGCATCAATACCATGTAGCAGATAAGCTCCAAAGGATCTTAATACTTGCATCAGATGAAAGCTCATATCACAATGACTTGGTTTCAGAAATGTTGGTATTGGCCAAGTTCTTTTGCATAGGGAATGTTGCCTAATTCTAAGTCCAAAGCTCAGATCAAACCCAATAGTCCACACAAACATTTTTTAGGGGTTTTTGTTGTTTATTAAGTATTTTAAGGTCCTAAGACCACAAACACAAACAAGATACACAAACAAGTATATACAATCACAATATATGGCTCAAATGAGCAAAGTGAAAATGACATAAACATAAACAAGTTAAATGAGATGTATAATGACAAATGATAAATGGCTTGAATTTAAAGTGCATAAAGTAAATGACTTTAAATTAAAAAGTTATTAAAATGTTAGTTGATTGGAGTTAGTGGAGTTTTGCTTTTCAATTGTTTAAAGTCATTCTTTGGAGAACACTCAAACCTCTATTCACAAGCATGAATCCTTGAACCAAGACATCTTCCAAAGGAAGGAAAAAAGATCAAGTTTCTATAAATTACCATGAAAGGTGGGAGACTTACAATCTCACTTACTAGAATGCTATGCCTTTTGTCTCAAAATTTAGCGCTATGTTAAGCAATCGTAATTGGACTTATGTAGAAGTCACAACTATCTGAAGTCGGGCAATAACTTTTTTGGTATTAATGCATGTTAGAGATATGGTATAATGAACCATACTCCTAAAACATACCATACACAAAAAGAAAATTATCCAAGGGTGGACCTAATCTCATCCATACTTGTATTGGTTCATGAACCAATTAGCCTTAGGGTATTGAGATGTCATTGGCCAAGGAGAGGAATGGGATAGAAAGGGATTGAAGATGAAGGGGGGGGGGGGGGGGGGGGGGGGGGATGAGACAAACACAAATTTGTCATGGAAGGAATTTTATCAAATTAAAATCATTCATTCATTTTAGGAGATGAAATGTACATTTCATCAATCTCCTAAATCCAATGATTTTAATCCAACAAAAGTAAAATCAACCTTGACTTATGTAACACCCCGATAAAAATAAGATAATTATTTAATTTAAGTTAATATTATATTTATTAATTTAATTAAATAATTGGAATTATTGGATTATTATTATTATTATTGGAATAATAATTATTGGAAAGTATATAAGTTGGAAATAAGAAAAGAGTTCCATTTTTGGTAAAAGGGTTTTTACGTGAAAAGCAGAGAAGCGGCTGAAAAGAGGAAAAGGGCAAAGAGACAGAGCAAGAGGAAGAAGGTTGGAGAAGAGAAAAGCTTGGAGCTTAAAGATTGTCGGATTAATTCAGGTAAGGGGGGTTTATCGTCGATTAATGGGTATTATGGGATAACATGTAGTGGGTAGTGATAGACCATTGATTTGACTCTAATTGGAATGATGCATGATAAAATTCTGAACTTTTGGATGAACGAAATTGGATTATGATTGAAAGGAATTCGTAGGAATTAGATGTAAAAATGTTAGAATTGGTGAAATTGAATAGGGTATGATTCGTGTTAGATGATATGAACGATTACTGTGTAAAATTGGATTGTAGGAGGTTGGAATTGGGAGATCTCGTAGCAGAGAAAACCATAGCAGATCTGGGAATCTGGTTTCTGGTCATACGCGTATGGCACTAGGCAATACGCGTATGAGATGGCCTGGGACGCGTATGGCACTAGGCAATACGCGTATGGATGAGGAAGATGATGTTTTGAACGTGATTTGGTCTCTGTTGGTACGCGTATGAGGAAGTGGTACGCGTAGCTTACGCGTATGAGACAAGTGATACGCGTATGGGATTGGCGTAGAAATGGGCCATACGCGTATGGGACTAAGCAGTACGCGTATGGGCAGGATTGTGATTTTTCTGTGCTGTTGTTGTGCAGTTTTTGGTTGTTCAGCTGAGTAATGTAATTTAGCTGATGTATGATAGAGTAGGGATCATTTCCCGTTGTTTTGAGCAGTATAGGTATTAGTAGAGTGTGCTAATACTGTGATTGATTATGTGGCATGATATAATATGATTATGTGATAAATATGTTGATGACGTATGATGGTATGCATAATGTTGTGAATGTGTATATCATGTATGAAATTTTGAATGGACTGTTTATGGCTTAGAGTGTGAGCATATGTCCATTGTGGATGATTGTTGATGTTTGCATGACTAAGTGATTTAGCTTGCATATTTTGGCCTTTATGGTGGTAGCTAATTCCCATGGTGAGGAATTAGTGAGTTAGCATTGTGGATTGTTGTTGATGTTTGCATGCTAGGTGATTAGCGTGCATAGCATAGCCTTGGGGTGGTAGCTAATTCCCATGGTGAGGAATTAGTGAGTGAGTCACTAGGTCTCAAATGAGTGGGACTAGTGAGCTTGGTAGCCGTATCTGGATTTGATCGGTGAGGTTGAACTATATGTTCACGAATAGTCGGTACCGCATGCATGGAGTCTCATTGCATAATGTATGTATTTATGGCGTATAATATGAATGGATGTATTCCAATATTATATGTGTGTTTTATGGTTGTGTTGAGTTTGAGTATGATGATGATGATGATTATGAGTTGATATTGTCGTTGCTGAATATGTGTGATCTGATTAGGGTGATGATATGTGTTGAATTACTTAGCATTACATGATATTTTATAATGCTTATTATATTGATTGAGGAACTCACCCTTACAACTATGTTTTCAGGTAACGAGCAGTGATTGAGTAGAAGCTAGTGCTTGGAGTCGAGTGTAGTCTCCTTAGTGGGTCATGCTCTGATAGATGTAACATCGGGACGGGATGTTTTACCTTGTTGAATAATTTTACATGTAATGTGTTACATGTTTTGCATGATTGATTTGATTTCTATCCGCTGCGTATTGTGCAAATGCTTTATGTTTTGAATTAATAAAAGAGCATGACAGTTATTATGGTGAATGGTGTGAAGTGTTTGTGTGACACCCTTAATTGCACCTTTACTCTGATGTATATATTGGTTGATTTAATTAAATATTTGGGGTAATTTAGAAGGGTGTTACATTAGTGGTATCAGAGCATAGTCGGTCGAGTCGAGTCGTAATTATTCTGTTTCCCTGTACGTGATAGGTGTTGTGCAACCCTATCAGTACTTATTGTTTTAGCTTGATTGGGTTTTCAGAATAGAGATGGCTGGAAGAGGTAGAGACGATGCTGCGATTGCTGAGGCTCTGGGTATGCTAGCTGGAGTACTTGGAGGGAATCCGAATGTTGTGGGAATGGGAGCTGCTCGTCAACTGAGTGAGTTCCAGAAGAACAATCCTCCAATGTTCAAGGGAGCATACGATCCAGATGGTGCTCAGAAGTGGTTGAAGGAGATCGAGAGGATCTTCCGAGTGACTGAGTGTGCCGATAACCAGAAGGTCAGGTTCGGTACGCATATGCTGTCAGAGGAAGCAGATGATTGGTGGGTTGCTACCCGCTCTGAGTTGGAAGCTGCTGGGGATGCTGAGATCACTTGGGCTGTGTTCAGAGAGAGATTCCTGAGGAAGTACTTTCCAGAGGATGTCAGAGGAAAGAAAGAGATAGAGTTCTTGGAATTGAAGCAGGGCAACCGGTCTGTTACGGAGTATGCTGCTAAGTTCACAGAGCTGTCGAAGTATTACACTCCCTATGATGAGGCTACTTGGGAATTTTCGAAATGTGTGAAGTTTGAGAACGGGTTGCGTCCCGAGATCAAGCAGGCTATTGGATATCAGCGGATCAGAGTGTTTTCTGACTTGGTTGACTGTTGCAGGATTTTTGAACAGGATACCAAGGCCAGAGCGGAAAGCTATCAGCAGAGGGTTGATAGGAAAGGCAAGAATCAGAATGATCGTGGGAAACCGTATGCAGCTGGCAAAGGTTTCCAGAGACAGAGTGGAATGAAGAGGCCTAGTGGGGGAGACTCTAGTGCCCCTGCTAAGTGTTACAGATGTGGTCAGGCTGGACATCGTGTCCATGAGTGTACCAGTGCTGAGAGGAAGTGTTTCAAGTGTGGAAAAGGTGGTCATTTGGTTGCAGAGTGCCGGTCGAAGACTGTGACTTGTTTCAACTGTGGAGAGTTGGGTCATATTAGCCCACAGTGTCCTAAGCCGAAGAGAGAGAACCAGTCGGGAGGCAAGGTCTTTGCTTTATCGGGTTCTGAGACTTCTGCAGATGATCGTTTGATCCGAGGTACGTGTTATATTAATGGCTTTCCTCTTGTAGCTATTATTGACACAGGTGCGACTCATTCCTTTATATCTTTGGATTGTGCTGTGAAACTTAGATTAGAGATATCTGAGATGCATGGGGGTATGGTGATTGATACTCCTGCGAAGGGTTCAGTGACTACTACTTCAGTTTGTTTAAATTGTCCTTTGAGTATTTTTGGTAGAGACTTTGGGATGGACCTTGTGTGTCTTCCACTAGTGCAGATTGATGTTATCCTGGGTATGAACTGGTTGGTGTTTAACCGAGTCTATATCAACTGTTTTGATAAGACTGTGATCTTTCCTGAGATTGAGGAAGAAAAGAGTTTGTTTCTATCAGCAAGACAGGTGAATGAGGCAGTAGTAGATGGAGCAGAGTTGTTTATACTGTTAGCGACTTTGGAGGCTAAAGATAAACTGGCGATTTGTGATCTAGCCGTAGTGTGTGATTTTCCTGATGTGTTTCCGGAAGAAGTGAATGAATTACCGCCAGAGCGTGAAGTTGAGTTCTCGATTGATTTAGTGCCTGGTACTAGGCCGATATCGATGGCTCCGTACCGTATGTCTGCTGTTGAGTTAACTGAATTGAAGAGTCAGTTGGAAGATCTGTTGGATAAGAAATTTATTCGTCCGAGTGTGTCACCGTGGGGTGCACCAGTGTTATTGGTTAAGAAGAAAGAAGGTACTATGAGGTTGTGTGTGGACTACAGGCAATTGAATAAAGTGACGATCAAGAATCGGTATCCTTTGCCGAGGATTGATGATTTGATGGATCAGTTGGTTGGTGCGAGTGTGTTCAGTAAAATAGATTTGAGATCGGGTTATCATCAGATACGTGTGAAAACTGAGGATATTCAGGAAACTGCTTTCAGAACGAGGTATGGACATTATGAGTATTCTGTAATGCCTTTTGGTGTGACTAATGCGCCTGGAGTGTTTATGGAGTATATGAATAGGATTTTCCATCCGTACCTAGATCAGTTTGTTGTGGTGTTTATTGACGATATTTTGGTGTATTCGAAATCTGAAGAAGAGCATGCTGAGCATTTGAGAGTGGTTTTAGGAGTTCTACGAGAAAAGAAGTTATTTGCTAAACTGTCAAAGTGTGAATTTTGGTTATAAGAGGTTAGTTTTCTTGGTCATGTGATTTCAAGAGATGGTGTTGCTGTTGATCCTTCTAAGATAGAAGCGGTATCTAAGTGGGAAGTTCCGAAGTCAGTTTCGGAGATAAGGAGTTTTCTTGGTTTGGCTGTTTATTATAGGAAATTCATTGAGGGATTTTCTAAGTTGGCGTTACCGTTGACGATGTTGACTAGAAAGGGGCAAGCGTTTGTTTGGGACTCAAAATGTGAAGAAGGTTTCCAAGAGTTAAAGAGAAGGTTGACTACTGCTCCTATTCTGATATTACCGAGTTCGTCGGAATCATTTGAGGTTTACTGTGATGCTTCATTGTTGGGTTTGGGTGGTGTGTTGATGCAGAACAAGCAGGTTATAGCTTATGCTTCGAGACAACTGAGGGTTCATGAGAGGAACTATCCGACACACGATTTAGAGTTGGCAGCCGTGGTATTTGTTCTGAAGTTATGGAGGCATTACTTGTACAGGTCAAGATTTGAGGTTTTCAGTGACCATAAAAGTTTAAAGTATTTGTTTGATCAGAAGGAGCTGAATATGAGACAGAGGAGATGGTTAGAGTTTCTGAAGGATTATGACTTTGGTTTGAATTACCATCCGGGTAAAGCAAACGTAGTGGCTGATGCATTGAGTCGGAAATCATTGCATATGTCTATGTTAATGGTTAAGGAATTGGATTTAATTGAGCAGTCTAGAGACTTGAGTTTGGTGTGTGAGAGTACTCACAATAGTGTTAAATTGGGAATGTTGAAGTTAACGAGTGGTATTCTGGATGAGATTAGAGAGGGTCAGAAATCCGATGTGCTTTTGGTTGATAAGTTGACTCTAGTGAATCAAGGTCAAGGTGGTGAATTCAGAGTTGATGAGAATGGTGTTTTGAAATTTGGTAATCGGGTGTGTATTCCGGATGTTACCGAACTTAAGAAGAGTATTCTTGAGGAAGGACATCGTAGTGGCCTGAGTATTCATCCTGGGGCTACGAAGATGTATCATGATTTGAAAAAGTTATTTTGGTGGCCGGGAATGAAAAGAGAAATTGCGAGTTTTGTTTATTCTTGTTTGACTTGTCAGAAGTCAAAGATTGAGCATCAGAAGCCGTCTGGGCTAATGCAACCGTTGGTTATTCCAGAGTGGAAGTGGGATAGTATCAGTATGGATTTTGTTTCTGGTTTACCGAGGACAATTAAGAATTTTGAAGCTATTTGGGTGATTGTTGACAGATTGACAAAATCGGCTCATTTTATTCCGATCAGAATGGATTATCCGTTAGAGAGATTAGCTGAGTTGTATATTGAGAAGATTGTAAGTTTGCATGGTATTCTGTCGAGTATTGTTTCGGATAGAGATCCTAGATTTACATCGAAGTTCTGGGAAGGTTTGCAGAGGGCTTTGGGAACTAAGCTGAGATTGAGTTCTGCATATCATCCGCAGACTGATGGTCAGACTGAGAGGACGATTCAGTCACTAGAGGATCTTTTGAGGGCTTGTGTTTTGGAAAAAGGGAGGTGCTTGGGATTGTTATTTACCTTTGATTGAGTTTACCTACAACAATAGTTTTCATTCGAGCATTGGTATGGCACCGTTTGAAGCTTTGTATGGTAGGAGATGTCGGACACCTTTATGTTGGTACGAGTCCGGTGAGAGTGATGTGGTTGGACCGGAGATTGTTCAACAAACTACGGAAAAGATTAAGATGATTCAGGAGAAGATGAGAATTGCTCAAAGTCGTCAGAAGAGTTATCACGACAAGAGGAGAAAGTCACTTGAGTTTCAGGAGGGAGATCATGTGTTTCTTCGTGTTACTCCGATAACTGGAATTGGTCGAGCCTTGAAGTCGAAGAAGTTGACACCTCGATTTATTGGTCCTTATCAGATTTTGGAGAGGATAGGGGAGGTAGCCTATCGTATCGCTTTACCGCCGTCACTTGCGAATTTGCATGAGGTTTTTCATGTGTCTCAGTTGAGGAGGTACATTCCTGATCCGTCGCATGTAGTCCAAATAGATGATGTACAGGTGAGAGATAACCTGACTGTTGAAACATCACCTATGAGGATCGAGGATCGAGAGTTGAAGCAGTTGCGGGGTAAAGAGATTGCTTTGGTAAAGGTAACTTGGGGAGGACCAGCAGGTGGAAATGTGACTTGGGAACTTGAGAGTCAGATGAAGGAGTCTTATCCGGAGTTATTCGCTTGAGGTATGTTTTCGAGGACGAAAACTCTTTTAGTGGGGGAGAGTTGTAACACCCCGATAAAAATAAGATAATTATTTAATTTAAGTTAATATTATATTTATTAATTTAATTAAATAATTGGAATTATTGGATTATTATTATTATTGGAATAATAATTATTGGAAAGTATATAAGTTGGAAATAAGAAAAGAGTTCCATTTTTGGTAAAAGGGTTTTTACGTGAAAAGCAGAGAAGCGGCTGAAAAGAGGAAAAGGGCAAAGAGACAGAGCAAGAGGAAGAAGGTTGGAGAAGAGAAAAGCTTGGAGCTTAAAGATTGCCGGATTAATTCAGGTAAGGGGGGTTTATCGTCGATTAATGGGTATTATGGGATAACATGTAGTGGGTAGTGATAGACCATTGATTTGACTCTAATTGGAATGATGCATGATGAAATTGTGAACTTTTGGATGAACGAAATTGGATTATGATTGAAAGGAATTCGTAGGAATTAGATGTAAAAATGTTAGAATTGGTGAAATTGAATAGGGTATGATTCGTGTTAGATGATATGAACGATTACTGTGTAAAATTGGATTGTAGGAGGTTGGAATGGGGAGATCTCATAGCAGAGAAAACCATAGCAGATCTGGGAATCTGGTTTCTGGTCATACGCGTATGGCACTAGGCAATACGTGTATGAGATGGCCTGGTACGCGTATGGCACTAGGCAATACGCGTATGGATGAGGAAGATGATGTTTTGAACGTGATTTGGTCTCTGTTGGTACGCGTATGAGGAAGTGGTACGCGTAGCTTACGCATATGAGACAGGTGATACGCGTATGGGATTGGCGTAGAAATGGGCCATGCGCGTATGGGACTAAGCAGTACGCGTATGGGCAGGATTGTGATTTTTCTGTGCTGTTGTTGTGCAGTTTTTGGTTGTTCAGCTGAGTAATGTAATTTAGCTGATGTATGATAGAGTAGGGATCATTTCCCGTTGTTTTGAGCAGTATAGGTATTAGTAGAGTGTGCTAATACTGTGATTGATTATGTGGCATGACATAATATGATTATGTGATAAATATGTTGATGACGTATGATGGTATGCATAATGTTGTGAATGTGTATATCATGTATGAAATTTTGAATGGACTGTTTATGGCTTAGAGTGTGAGCATATGTCCATTGTGGATGATTGTTGATGTTTGCATGACTAAGTGATTTAGCTTGCATATTTTGGCCTTTATGGTGGTAGCTAATTCCCATGGTGAGGAATTAGTGAGTTAGCATTGTGGATTGTTGTTGATGTTTGCATGCTAGGTGATTAGCGTGCATAGCATAGCCTTGGGGTGGTAGCTAATTCCCATGGTGAGGAATTATTGAGTGAGTCACTAGGTCTCAAATGAGTGGGACTAGTGAGCTTGGTAGCCGTATCTGGATTTGATCGGTGAGGTTGAACTATATGTTCACGAATAGTCGGTACCGCATGCATGGAGTCTCATTGCATAATGTATGTATTTATGGCGTATAATATGAATGGATGTATTCCAATATTATATGTGTGTTTTATGGTTGTGTTGAGTTTGAGTATGATGATGATGATGATTATGAGTTGATATTGCCGTTGCTGAATATGTGTGATCTGATTAGGGTGATGATATGTGTTGAATTACTTAGCATTACATGATATTTTATAATGCTTATTATATTGATTGAGGAACTCACCCTTACAACTATGTTTTCAGGTAACGAGCAGTGATTGAGTAGAAGCTAGTGCTTGGAGTCTAGTGTAGTCTCCTTAGTGGGTCATGCTCTGATAGATGTAACATCGGGACGGGATGTTTTACCTTGTTGAATAATTTTACATGTAATGTGTTACATGTTTTGCATGATTGATTTGATTTCTATCCGCTGCGTATTGTGCAAATGCTTTATGTTTTGAATTAATAAAAGAGCATGACAGTTATTATGGTGAATGGTGTGAAGTGTTTGTGTGACACCCTTAATTGCACCTTTACTCTGATGTATATATTGGTTGATTTAATTAAATATTTGGGGTAATTTAGAAGGGTGTTACAACTTAAGCCCAAACACATAGTCAAATTTCACAAGTCAATAAAATAGCTTAACACAATTTATTCACAATTAAACAAATTAAAAATCATTTTAAAATGCATTAAATTAAATGATGTTTTATCAAAAACCTAAAACCTCTTCAAAACACCAAATAAATGGCCAAGAGATTTATCATAGATCAAACAAGGTCAAAGGACCTTGGAGAAAAAATTTCACTATTTTTTGGAAGTCAAGAGTATTTTTAAACAATTAAAAATATGCACAAAAATAATTAATTCATAAAAAATATCAATATTAATCCAAAAAATAATTTTAATTTAGAAAATGAAAGAGGAAAATATTTGAATTTTTTGGGTGAAAGTCCCATATTTTTTGGATCAATAATGAAATTAATATGAATTAATGAAAATAAAGAAATTAAAATAAAAATTCAAAAATTCAAAAATACGTAGACCATATGATCTCCCTCATTAATTGAGGTGGCAGATCAGGCGGTCCAAAGTGCGTGTTCTATGTGTTCCTTAGTCAAACGAGATACACACATGGTAATCAGAAGCAATGCACATGATTAGAAAATTTTGATTAATCCTATGGTTGAGATGCTTCCAACACATCGCCGGAGCCAGAGCTACGGTCCTCTTCTCTGGTGAACCTCACCGGATTGGTCCACCATCAACCATCACCAAAATGAAAAATCAAGACATGGATTTAAAGAAAAAATGCTCAGGATCTCGAATCTGGCCTCAATTTTGTCTAACTCCAAGTATATGAGAAGATACAAGGAGTTGAATTTTGAGGATCATGAACTGAGTTGCTTCGATTTGACCTCAAAGTAACTCAATCTTGTTGCCTACATTGGTAGGACTTCAGACAACCAAAAATCAACAAGAATCGTTGAGAATTGAGAGAGAATCGAAGAGGATATGTTTCTGAAAAACACCTTCGAGTTGATCCAATTTCACTAGATCTTGATCTGGATTTGATTGCTTTCTCCTCCTCTTGCTTGCAGAAACCAAATGGAATAAAAATGGAAGTGAATTTCTTGAGTTTGAACTTCCAAACAGATGGTGAAGTTCAAGCTCGATTTCAAGAGAAATCTCAGAAAATTCTATGGTAGTGAGGGTTTGCAATGGTATAGCAAAGCTTGGGCAAGGTGTTGATGATGAATCTGAAGCCTTAAACTTGTTTAAATAGGAAATGTGTTTGATATTTTCACCACTTAAAAATTGGACAAAATTAGCAACTTCCTTGCATGGGTGCATGGGCAATTATTTGGGTCTCAAGAGTGATGCAATCCAATTCCAAATCATGTACAAAGTCTGCTGAAACTATCATGTGCAAGCATGCAAATGGAAATGATCATGTGAAGTTAAATCTTGCCAAAACAATTCCCATAATGAAGCCATGCGGAGGTCCCTCAATTTTAGTCCAAATGAGATTATCTTGGATGTTTTTGAAAGGTGAGATCAAGGGGAACAACTTTCATGTTAAACACTTTTTCATTTGAAGCTTTCATCATGATGAATTTTGAGGTGGAAGTTTGGGAAATCAAACATATTTGAAAAATTTCTAAGTCCCAAGTCAAATGTTCACTTCTTCCACCTTGAATAACTTTTTTTATGGACTTCAAATAAGAAACGTTCCCTTATCAAAGTTGTATCTCTTTCAAACATATTCAATTTGGTCACCAATTTGACCTCATTTTGATTTGGCATGAAGGAGTTATGCATTTTAGAAGTTGAGGAAAATCACTTCTTCAATGGTGTTGGTCCAAAATGACCTATAATGTTTCCTATTGGCATATGGGTTTTCAAGTTGAATTGGCACTTCCTTTAAAAATAAAAGTTGAATTAGACATCTTGAATTTGATAATGAAATTTTAATTTCTTTCATATCACAAAAATTGAGCACGGTATGGTCTTGGGAAGTTGACCTCCAAACTAGGGTTTAGACAAAATGACCTATAATTTTTCACCATAAAAAAATGACTTTCTAAGCAAAATTAGCTCTTGAACTGAACATTAAAGTTGTTTAGAATGTAATTTGTAGTAACGTTTCTCTTGGAATCATTTTCACATGACAAATATTGTAGGATATAGGGTCTAGGGAATCCCAGTTTTGACAAGTTGACTTTCTCTGGTCAACCACCATGAACCAACTTGCTAGATTGACATTCTCTTGACTTTTAGGACTCATGGAGGATCATATATGCATAATATGATTTAAGGTGAAGTATCCCTTGGAATATTTGATCAATTGTTAAAGAAACTTGTTGAAGAAGTCACACAAGATACCCAAATGAATTAGGGTTTCCCAGGCAAACCAACTATAAACTTTTGATGATTTCTTGATCAAAATAACATGTGAAGATCATGGGGATCCATATATGATACTTAGAGCCAATGTGAACCATTTATGGATTTATCTTCTTGCATTGAGGGTGTCAAACCCTAGATATGATCTTGCTAGAACATAGGTGAGCATACACACTACCTACAAAAGCAACAAACTATACATTGACATATTTTTGGTATTTTGGTTAGTAAATATTGAAAAATGAAGTATGATACATTCAAATGTGCTTGGTGATATCTCCCAATGCAAACCCAATGAATGAGGGGTAAGGAGAATGCCAAGGTGTGATCCCAATACTAATGCATATGATGAGAATAATAGAGGGATCTTAGGGTCAAAATTGGGGTCTTACAATCACAACTAGAGAATTAACGTCCTATATGCATTTGGATCAGATGGAATTGCCTCAGATTCTTTATGCAACAGCAATTGAGGTTGCATAGGAGTGTTGCAAGGTTTGGCTCCACTCAAACATGTGTCTTGCAAAAGATCATGACCATATTTTCTTTGGCATATAGCAATTCCTTCTTTGGATATACTTACTTCAAAACCAAGAAAATATTTGAGTTCACCTAAATCCTTGATGCTAAATTTGTCATTTATGAGGATCGTAATATGAATAATTTCATCCATATCAGTCCCCCCTAAGACCAAATCATCAACATATACAAGGATTATTATGAAATGAGCAGCATTGGACTTAGCGTAAAGGGAATAATCAGACTTTGACTGAACATAAACTGATTGTGTCAAAACTCAGTAAGCTTGGTGTTCCATAATATACTAGCTTGTTTGAGGACATATAAGGACCTCTGAACTTTGCACACCATGTTCGGTTGAGGCTCATCAAGACCACGTGGTACCTGCATATATACTTCTTCATGGAGATCACCATGAAGAAAAGTTGTGTTTACATCCAATTGAAATAAGCCAGTTCTCAATAACTGTTATGGCCATGAAGATTCTGATGGTTGTTATTTTGACAATTGGAATGAAGGTGTCAAGATAGTCAAGGCCTTCAGTTTGACTAAAACCATTAGCTACCAAACATGCCTTATATCTCTCCACAGATCCATTGGCATGAAGTTTGAGTTTGAAAACCCATATGCAGCGAGTGTCCTTTTTGTGATTGGGCAAGGTAACAAGTTCCCATGTCTTTGTCTTCATAAGGGCCTGCAGTTCAATTTAAATTGCTCTACTCCAACTCATATCCTTGATGGCTTCCTCATAAGATTTTGGTTCAGACATGGAAGTCATGTTGAGAATGTATTGAGCATAGGGAGTGGATAAGTTATTATAGGACATGAAAGAGGATAAATGATACTTACTTGTAGAAGAAGTTGGAAATTCATCTGAATTAAGGGGGAAACCTGCATTCTCAATCAAGTTGCAATGATAGTCTTGTAGGAACACATGAGGATGACTGATGCGACAAGATCTCCTAGGTTGGAAGGGTATATCAAGTGCAGTGACAGGTAAAGGAGTGATAGGTATATGATCAGGTGGATGAGAAGGTGTATTGATGGAAATATTATAGATGGTAGGTGTATGACTAATATGTGTAGTATGATTAGTGATAGGTCTAGGGGTGTAAGGTTGAGTAGTTGGTGGATCAGGGTTAAGAAAGTCATGAATAAAAGGAAAATCAAATAACTCATGTGAAAATGATGGAGTATGAGAAGAAGAAAAAGTAGATGATGTATGTGAAAAATGTTTGTAAGGAAATATGGATTCAAAGAAAATGACATCTCTAGAGATAAAGATTTCTTTAGATTGTAAATCAAACAAGATGTGTCCCTTAACACCTATTTGTAAGCCAAGATACATGCACTTCTTAGATATAGAATCAAGCTTCTTCCTATTGGCTTATAATGTTATAGAAAAACTTAGAGAATCAAAAACTTTAAGAAGCTTGATGTCATGAAGATGGTTATATAAAACTTGGAAAGCTGACTTGTTATGCAAGAAAGGTGTAGGTAGTCTATTTATATGTTTATGACATGATTAACAACATAAGGCCAAAATATTTTGGGAAAGTTGGATTGAAATAAAAGTGCTCTAGTGATGGCAAGTATATGTTAATTTTTTCTCTCAGCTATGCCTTTTGCTAGGGTGTGGCAACACATGATGTGTGATGTATGATGCCTGATATTCTATAGAACCCTTTAAGAAGAAATTCATTGTCATTATCAGATATGATGCACTTGATATTTTGTTAAATTGGGTTTAAACTAGAGACACAAAAGCTTTAACAAGAGTAGCTATTTCATATTTGTTCTTCATGAGAAAAATCCATGTATGTCTACTCTTATCATCCACAACTGTAAGAAAATATTTGTGGCCATGTATGGAAGGTATAGACAAGGGCCACATATATCCATATGGACAAAATCAAAAAACCAACTGACTTATGATTGCTATGGGGAAAGGCAAATCTCTTTTGCTTGGCATAAAAACACACATCACAAGGAGAAGTACTTTGTGCAGTTTGGACAAAAGGGAAATATATTTGTATTTCAAGCAATTTTTCATGTGAAGGTGACCAAGCCCCGAATGCCAAATATTAATTAGTATCATGTAGAGTAGTATTCTTATTAACAAAGTTATTAGAAATGATATGCTGAGAAAGGAATAAATTCACAAGAGTATTATTGGAAATAGGTGGTTTGAGAGGGATTGCAACCTGAGGCTGATTGAGATTGTAGAGCCCTCCTCTTAAATTAGTTGTACTAATCATTTTATTGCAGTGATATTTATGTATTGCATAAGTAAAATGATCAAAGATAAGTTGGCATTCCAGGATTTGAGTCAATTTTGGAACTGATGTGAGATTAAATGAAAATTTTGGCATGTAAAGAACATTTGTCAATAGAAAATCTTAGTTAAAAAGGATGGTTCCTGCAAATTCAGTGGTAACTAAGGAACCATAGGGAATTTTGAATGTAATGGATGGTATCTTCTTTAAACATGTAAAGAAATGGCTAGAAAAACATACATGATCTATAGCAGCAGTGTCAAGGATAAATTCTGCATATGTGACTAGAGGAGGTAAAGTGCAGATAATACGTGAGGTAAATTTAGCTTGAGTAGTAATGTGATTAACATTATGAGAAATTGTTGAAGATGCTTGTTGAAGTAAAGCCAAGATGGCTTTATGCTGATCAGGAGTAAAGTTGAATGTGGATGAGGATTGTTCCTGATTTTGGTCTTCATGTGATTCAGATTGAGCATCAGGATCTTGAGAATTAACATAAGATGAATTCGTGAGATTATTGATGTGACTTTATCGTGGTTTCCAATGATTGGGATACCCATGCTTCTTGAAACAAGTGTCTATGGTATGATTTATCATACCACAATTAGTATATATCCTGGCACCTCTACCTCTACCATTGAAGGATCAACCTCCTCTAGTAATCTTTCCACGAAACATAGATTTTCCTCTGCCTTGGGACTGATTATTGGGAAAAGCTATCAATTTTGATTCATCAGGTGGTAAAATAATTTGTTTTTCTTGTTGAACAAGCAATGAATACACTTTGCATATGTTGGGGATGAGAACCATTAACATTATCTAGGATCTAACAACCGCATATTGATAATTTAATCCTTTTAAGAATATGATAACTTGATCAGAACCCTTATAACTTCTAATCTTATTAATTGTTATGTAAGAAATATTACAGTTACATGCAGAAGTAGGTCTGAAATTATAATCTCTTTCCATAGGATTTTCAACTTGGTATAATATGATGAAATTGAGGAATCACCTTACTTCAGCATGCATATCACTTCTTAGATATCTGAGATTCTAAACATATCACCATGATAGAGCCCATCCTTGAGTTCTTTCTAAATGCTCGATGCAGTTTCCATCCACAAAATGCTCTGCGAAATCCCAGCTTCAACATAATTGTTGAGCCATGACATGATCATGGTGTTGCAACGATCTCAGACATTGAATCACGATCTTCATTCGGTGGTCTAGGTAAAGTGCCATTAATGAAATAAAGCTTGTTCTTGGATCTAAGGGCCATAGCCATAGGCATCGACCAAGAATGATAATTTCGTGCATTCAGGAGTGAAATAACTAACACCAATGCATGGTTTTCATTTGAATGCGTGAAATAGGGATTCAGGGTATCATTTTGATATCCCTTGATGAGATTGGACACATTCGTGTGAGCTCCATTGGAGCTTGAAGGGCTTTCAACTGACATTGTTCAAGCAGAAAAAAAATATTGAAGATAAAGAATATGTGAAAAACAGGAGAAGATTGGTGAGATTTGTGTAAGCAGCGGAAAGAGATGATGAACCATTCATAGGTCGATGATACCATATGAAAGAATAATAAAAAACTCCATTGAAGAAGAAATAACAATCACACTTTATTAATTGAATGAAGAAGTACACAAAATCTACAAAGTGATGAATGTATCCTTGCTACTTATATCAATTACAGTTGGTTAGAATTGGATAACAAACTTCTAACAACCTAACTGAAAGTGGTTAAACTAAAATAATTAGCTACAACTGGTAGGTTCAATTATAGTTGAGTTAACTTGACTAGCAAGTTATCTCAATATTCTTCACTATATTTTTACATTCAACATGTTCCACCCGTTTTTTGGGCTTTTGCATAGGCGAATTTTAACAATTTTTTTTAACTTTTACTCTTTAGAAATACAAAATACATATGTTAACTCTAATCCAATCCACTCTATTTTTGCGAGACAGACCAAAATTATGTTATTTTCATTCAATTATGTCCGTCATATCATTATACGCAATTTTGTGTGAGAACCTAAACGATGCCTACCTTGTTTGCCACCCCTACATTATATACCATGACAGTAACATAGAAAACATTGTCAGTTAATCTGAGACGTTGAATATTAAAAAAATTGACTTTTATTTTAACCACTTATAAATTAATGTAAACGGATGATGATGAATTAACATTATAATTTTTTTTACATTGATAGAACATATTTAAAAAAAAAGTTAATAAAAGATACACTTATGTTTTTTCAATTAAGTTCAATTTAAAAGAAAATCAAATTTATAAATATTTTTGTCGCATTCATTTGATTTGACGGTTGTAATTGAATTTTTCGTTCTTCAACGTGACTTTAAAGAAGCTAGATAATATTCCATCAATTTGAAATAATAAATATTGCGGCTTATGTTACGACACAGGTAGAAAATAAATTTTACATCAACTGATTGTTCAATTGATTTAAGAGATTAATAAAATTGATTGAATTACCTCTTTAATTTGTTTTAAGATGGATTTAGTCTCTCTGTGTGCGTGTGTGCATAGAAGATAAAAGGATGGAAGGAGAGGACCCATGGTCGTTTTAAGGCTCACTCTAAAACATTAAACTAATTAAAAGCATAAATAAATGTTTTTCCTCTTCTTATCTCATTCATCATTATTTTCAAGTCTCGTTAGATTCATATCATGTTCCTACAATTCACTATATAGAATATCCATGTCTATGAATGTTAAATTTCTAGATTCAAAAACCGTAGTGACATTAGATTGTCAATTACATTTTAATCTTCTAAGAACTTTTACAACCAAATCTTTATTTATTGAAAGTTTTACCACGACTTTGCGATTCACATTATGAGTGAATCATTTTGGCATTTAATAATTTTTTTCTAAGTTTCATTATGAAGATTTATATTCATATGTTAATATGTGCAACCTCGTCTTCTTTATCTAAGTAGTTTCTTCATGGATGATTTAGAGGGTCTTCCATATTTCTTTAGTACTATCGTTGTGAGAAACACACAAAACAAGAACAACATTTCAAGAGAATCACTTGTTGAAATATTTTATATTTAAATATTATTTAATTATTATATTTTAAAATATTATATATTTATATATTATCTAATTATTATACTCTAAAGATTATTACGTGAAAATATGTATATGCTAATTATATTAATTATTTATCAAATTAAGAGTCTTAATTAATTAAATAATCTATAAAGTTTAAAATGTTAATTAAATTTTTATTTGGTAATAAATTAATTAATTAATTAATTAATTAGTTGGATATGATCTAAAATATAAGTGAATGTCAGGATGACCCATTTTGAAATAATGAGAACCCTAATTGACAATCATCATATACAGACTATGGTCTCCAATATACCGTACAACAAGAAGATTATCTTTTTCCCCATCTAAATCTAAAGGTTGTTTAAGGCATTATGAATAACGGTTGAGGAAGATACACAAGCCAACAAGTGTTAGTCAATTATCTTCAACCTTTTGTGTTTTAAGAATGTCGTTGTTATTGCTTAGCAAGCTTTAGGAATCACGTCTAGTTCATTTTTCAAAATGTTATTTACTTTTCAAACATAATTAGAGATGGAAAGAGGGGCAGTTGAAGATCTACAATCACTAAATAAAGTTCTAACAGTTAAAAAATAATGTGCAGATAACAAACTAAAGAATTTTTGTCAAGAATTGAATGTGTACTTGTTTTTTAATATAACTTTATCTATTATATTATAATTTTTTAATGCAATCTGAAAAGTTATATATTTGGTAAGAGATTGGAAAAACACTCAAACCACATAATATATAATAAACACATCATTTAAAAAAACATTAACAATAACATTCATTAACAACATTCATCAACAACAAACCATAAACAACATACACGATACAACAAACATATAAGCTCATAGAATATTTCAGAAACTCACATGTCCCACAATGGCATCCATAATAAAATAAAGATGAAGCTAAAATTATAGCTGCGAACTTGTGTCTATTTTGAATGGATGTCATTCTGGATCTTTCATACAAGTTTGCAACGCTCAGTTTAGCTTCGTCCTCGTTATTGAAACTAACATCCCTACCTACATAATGAAACAAGCAGAAAGTTCAAAGATGATGAAACAAGTTATTGAAAGATAAACAATAATAGATAAGAAAAATTTGAAACATAAACTTCAGCGAAGACGAATCTGTAAAACAACCATTTGCTAAGATTTGATAAAAGAAAGGAAACCTTCGAAGAAGACGAGTTGGATGGATAAGATTGGGGTTTCAATATGAGAGAGACGAGTGACAGAGATGTTATAGTTTAGTTTTTAGAGAGACGAGTGAAATAGATGTTAGAGTTTTATTTTGAAAGAGACGATTGTAATGAACTGAAAAGAGAGATAATTTTTCTCATATATATATAAGAAACATCTTTCACCATGGTTGACAATACACGAAGACACCAACAAGTCGTCATGGAGCAACTTCAGCAAAACCAAACCGCACTTCAAGAGGTAGTATCCCAAGTGAGGTCCTAGATGGGGAAACTAATGGAGATGATCCAAGCGGTCGCAAGGGGCCAAGAGATTATGGTGAAGATGCAAGAAGACAAGAACCAGCGTGCCAACACTACTAATCCTCCCATTCCTCCAGTGGTCGAGACTTCGATTCCTCCTCATCAAGTTGACCCTTCAATCCACATAGGCGCACCCGGGGGTGTCTTACACGTCAATCTTCATCCTCCTGTCATCGGGATAGATTATCAACATGATGCTTTCTTCATCCCTATGGCTTCCTCTCAATACGATGCTTTTGGTCTGATGACCAATGAAGTAGAGAAGAAAGTAAAGGCCATTGAGGAGAAACTTAAAGCAATGGAGAATACTGATACATTAGGTCTTGATGCAGTTGAAATGTGCTTGGTGCCTGACGTGGTTATCCCGACCAAATTCAAATTCCCATACTTTGATAACTATAAGAGGACCAGTGACCCTAGAACCCACATCAGAGCTTACTGTCGGAAAATGGCTGCCTAGTCCAATGATGGCCGATTATTGATGCATTTTTTCCAAGATTCACTCAGTGGGGTGTCCCTATATTGGTACATGCAATTGGAGGGAACTCATATTCATACTTAGAGAGAGATGGCCGAAGCTTTCCTAAAACACTATCAGTACAATACTAATATAGTGTCGAACTGCACGCAATTGCAGAATTTAACACAAAAGTCCGAGGAAACCTTTAAAGAGTACGCTCAAAGGTGGAGGGAGCTAGTAGCCAGAGTACAACCTCCGTTATTAAAGAGAGAGTTAATATACATGTTCATTGGAAATCTACAAGGCCCTTACCTTGATAGAATGGCGGGAAGTACCTCCTCCAATTTCTCTAATATGGTGTTGGTCGGTGAAAGGATCGAGAACTTGATCAAGATAGGCAAAATCCAAAACTCTGCAAGTACATCCAGTGAGACCAAGAAACCCTACGTCCCTTATGGAAAGAAAAGAGAAGGCGAGACTAATGCAATAAGAATCGTCCAAGCAAGGACTCCAACATATCAACTTCCATATCAACAAGTGGCCACCGTTCAACCTATTCAACAACAACCGTTTACTATTCCAGTTCAACCTCAACATCAACAACAACAATGCTACTAATAACCATAACAACAACGTTATCCACAACAATTACAGCAACGTCAGCAACCGCGGTACCAGCAACAACAAAGAGCAAGAAGGTATGAAAGAAGGTTTGACCCGGTTCCCATTCCATACAACCATATTCTACCATACTTACTATGAGGATCACTTGTACAACTATGGGAGTTAGGAACCACACCAGCGGTTCTTCCTCCCAGTTATGATGCAAATTCCCATTGCGAATTCCATTCCGGTGCTCCTGAACATTCTATTGAAAATTGCAAAGCTTTGAAGTACAACGTCCAATATCATATTGATTCAAAGGCAATTATGTTCGCGCCCAATGACCCGAATATGAACAACAACCCTATGCCTCCGCACAATAAATCAAATGTGAATATGGTAGAATTGGACAATGGAAGGAAGGTGATAACCTCTATCAGTGAATTAAAGATTCCGCTCGTTGAAATTAAGAACATACTCATGAAAAGTGATGCATTCTCAGCTTTTACCAAAGCTTGTGAACATTGTTTAAAGGACCCACAACAGTGTGAGATATTGAAGGCCTTAATTCAGACCCTGATGAACCAAGGAATTATTTTAATTGATCGACTCTCCAATCAAAGACGTGTCCACTCTCGAAATATTATAAGATGAAGTCCCCCTCTGCAAATTCCGTATGACCTATCTCAGTTAACTCTCTCCTCAAATCCTGTTGCTCCAATGGTAATAACGGTTCCAACATCGTTCCCCTATGATAACACCAAGGCAATTCCATGGGTGTATGACACCTCAGTCTACATCCATGGTCAGAAAATTCAAGAAGAACCAATGAAATCTAATGATCCAATAGTCAGCATCTCCAGAACTGGCGGAGTCACAAGAAGTGGAAGGATATTTACACCTGCACCTCCTCCGATTGGTACTAGAAATCCTTCAACCTTAGACAAGGGAAAGAAAATTTATGATACTCAACAAAGGCAAGACCCTATACCTGCCAATGAGGTAAAAGAGTTCTTACGCATTATCCAGAAGAGCGATTATCGATTGGTTGAACAACTCAACCAAACGGCATTAAAAATCTCGATGTTGTCTTTGTTGATCTTCTCAGAAGCGATAAGGATACCTTGGTGAAATTCTTGAAAATAACTCATGCTCCACAGGAGATTTCAATGTGCCAGTTTGAAGGAGTAGTTAACAACATCGCTACTAGTCTAAGCTGAGGTTTTAGTGACGAGGAGCTACCCACCGAGCTACCCACCGAGGCGAGACTAATGCAATAAGAATCGTCCAAGCAAGGACTCCAACATATCAACTTCCATATCAACAAGTGGCCACCGTTCAACCTATTCAACAACAACCGTTTACTATTCCAGTTCAACCTCAACATCAACAACAACAATGCTACTAATAACCATAACAACAACGTTATCCACAACAATTACAGCAACGTCAGCAACCGCGGTACCAGCAACAACAAAGAGCAAGAAGGTATGAAAGAAGGTTTGACCCGGTTCCCATTCCATACAACCATATTCTACCATACTTACTATGAGGATCACTTGTACAACTATGGGAGTTAGGAACCACACCAGCGGTTCTTCCTCCCAGTTATGATGCAAATTCCCATTGCGAATTCCATTCCGGTGCTCCTGAACATTCTATTGAAAATTGCAAAGCTTTGAAGTACAACGTCCAATATCATATTGATTCAAAGGCAATTATGTTCGCGCCCAATGACCCGAATATGAACAACAACCCTATGCCTCCGCACAATAAATCAAATGTGAATATGGTAGAATTGGACAATGGAAGGAAGGTGATAACCTCTATCAGTGAATTAAAGATTCCGCTCGTTGAAATTAAGAACATACTCATGAAAAGTGATGCATTCTCAGCTTTTACCAAAGCTTGTGAACATTGTTTAAAGGACCCACAACAGTGTGAGATATTGAAGGCCTTAATTCAGACCCTGATGAACCAAGGAATTATTTTAATTGATCGACTCTCCAATCAAAGACGTGTCCACTCTCGAAATATTATAAGATGAAGTCCCCCTCTGCAAATTCCGTATGACCTATCTCAGTTAACTCTCTCCTCAAATCCTGTTGCTCCAATGGTAATAACGGTTCCAACATCGTTCCCCTATGATAACACCAAGGCAATTCCATGGGTGTATGACACCTCAGTCTACATCCATGGTCAGAAAATTCAAGAAGAACCAATGAAATCTAATGATCCAATAGTCAGCATCTCCAGAACTGGCGGAGTCACAAGAAGTGGAAGGATATTTACACCTGCACCTCCTCCGATTGGTACTAGAAATCCTTCAACCTTAGACAAGGGAAAGAAAATTTATGATACTCAACAAAGGCAAGACCCTATACCTGCCAATAAGGTAAAAGAGTTCTTACGCATTATCCAGAAGAGCGATTATCGATTGGTTGAACAACTCAACCAAACGGCATTAAAAATCTCGATGTTGTCTTTGTTGATCTTCTTAGAAGCGATAAGGATACCTTGGTGAAATTCTTGAAAATAACTCATGCTCCACAGGAGATTTCAATGTGCCAGTTTGAAGGAGTAGTTAACAACATCGCTACTAGTCTAAGCTAAGGTTTTAGTGACGAGGAGCTACCCACCGAGGGAAGAAATCATAAGAAGGTTCTCCATATTTCTATCGAGTGTGTAGACACAGTTCTATCAATAGTTTTGATAGACACTGGATCTTCCCTCAATGTAATGCCCAAAGGCTCCCTTGCTAAGTTAACCATTGAAAGACTCGTAATGAAACCGAGTGGGCTTGTGGTGAGAGTGTTTGATGGGTCAAGGAGGATCGTGATCGGTGAAGTAGATTTGCCTATGAAGATTGGTCCCCATACCTTTATTATCACTTTCTTTGTCATGGAGATCCATCCAGCTTATAGTTGTCTACTTGGAAGGCCTTGGATTCACTCAGTTGTTTCCGTTACTTCAACGCTCCACCAAAGGTTGAATTTTTTTTGTTAACGATAAACTGGTTGTCGTAGAAGGTAAGAAGGATATTATGGTGAGTCATCTTGCATCTTTCCGTTACGTTGAAGGAGAAGGAGAAATGAAGGAAATCTCATTTCAATAATTTGAATTTATCAACGTCGAAATGGTTTGCACAGTAAGGGATGAATCAAAGAATTCCAAATTTTCGATGGCCTTTCTCCAAGACGCCTTGACTATCTTAAAGAACGGACACTCCCAAGGATGGGGAAGAATGCTTGAGTTGCCCAACAATAAGGATTGCTTGGGATTGTGATACAACTCCTAGAATTTGAAAAAAAACGCTACGAATAGCTAAGGAGGGACAAGTGCTCCCATTGTTTGAGTATTTCTCGAGTGTCGACCACCTTGTTGACAATCATGTTTGTGCTTTGGAGGAAGATGAGGAAGAAGATGCCAAATTGATCTTCATAAAGACCAAAGGAAGGAGTGTCACCAAGTGGACCATGATGGAAGTGCTTGAAGTAACCATGATTAAGATGTAATTTCCATTGTTGTTTTCCCTTTTAATCAAAAGAACCCATTCCAAGCCCAAGACATGCGGGAACCATTTGTAGGGACTCAATGAATTTCCCTTTTTTAATCATTAATTAAAATCCATGTTTCACATTCAATTTTGTGATCCTTGTCTTTCATTTTTTCACTTTTCAAAAATGGCAATTTTTTTTTTTTCCTTAGAATTCTTTTCAAATCATTTTTATTTCTTTCATATCAATAAAAGCATGAACCCTAAATCATGCAGATCACCCTCGATATCTACCAACAATAATTCTTCTATAGTCCCATATGACTTTGATAACCCGATTAATCAACTCGATGAGTATTGTGATGAAGATGTCGAGCTCCCCGAAGAATTGGCAAGACTACTCAAGCAACAGAAAAAGGTCATCCAATCGCATGAAGAATCAGTGGAGGTGGTTAACCTTGGAACAAACGAGGAAGCAAAAGAGTTATGAGTTGGCTCAGCTCTACAAGACGAGGTGAAAACAAAGTTGATCAAGCTCTTTAAGGAGTACATGGATGTGTTCCTGTGGTCATACCAAGACATGCCCAACCTTGATACTGACATTATGGTCCATCATTTGCCTCTTAGAGAAGAATGTCCTCCCATGAAGCAAAAGCTTCGAAGGACTCGTCCTGACATGGCCATGAAAATCAAGGAGGAGGTACAAAAACAACTCAACATCGGTTTTCTAACGGTGTCTAATTATCCCCAATGGATTGCCAACATTGTGCCCATGCCTAAGAAGAAAGGAAAAGTAAGAACGTGCGTAGATTATAGAGATCTGAATAGAGAAAGTCCCAAAGACGACTTTCCACTGCCTCACATTGATGTGCTAGTGGATAACACCATTCACTTCTCTATTTTCTCCTTTATGGATGGTTTTTCCAGTTACAACCAAATCCGAATGACTCAAGAGGATATGGAGACAAACACTTTCATAACCCCATGGGGCACCTTCTTCTACAAGGTCACACCTTTTGGATTAAAGAACGCTGGTGCAACATACCAATGAGCCATGTGTTGGTGTAAGCCCTAGAGGCCAATACTTTTGGTACTTGTATCGAATTAATTATTAATAATAAAAGGCTTTTTCTTTATTATGGTTGATTAATAAAGTCCCTAGAATAGCTAGTCTGTTTAATGTATCAAGTATGAGTTAATCATGAGATCACATTAAACATAAGGACATTATTCTTAAAGTATCCGTAGTCGAGCTTTAGTGTGAAGTGGGATAACATTAAAGCATTAAGACTATTATGTTTGTGGACTGATGATCACATCTCATGGATCATGGATAAAGAGTTATCAAGTCTTAAACATAGGTATGAATATTAGGAGTAATATTTATACCGGATTGACCCGCTATGAGAATACTATATAGAAAGTTATGCAAAGTGTCATAAGTTATTCTCATGGTGATAATGGTGTATACCACTCTTCGACC